>NW_015168122.1:110355-135495 GCF_001447785.1 Gekko japonicus
TTTTGCTGTCGTCTTGTTCATCCCCGGCATTCTCATTGTGCTCAGTGAGTAGATCGCCCCCGCCTTCTACTGTCCTGTCAGTGCACTAGTTTTATATGCAGTGTGTGACCTCTGTGAGTACGTTTCGTAAAAGAAACCTTGGGGGATCAGCTGTGTGCCGCTGAGCATCATGGGTAGTTTCTCCGTCTGGCCCTGGTCTGCCCAGCCCCAGCACTGCCAAGCTGTGACTGCCACCAGCTTTCCAAGGGGCGTTGCCTTCCCTATCTTGACGTGGGACCTTGTACATATGACGCCTGTGCTTTGAGGTGTGGGGCTTCTGGGTTGCTTTCGGTTCTAATCACTGGTCAGACCTCTCAGAAGCACAGTGGAGTATGAGAGTGTCGAGGCCTCAGGTGGGAACTGAGCACCAGAGGTCCAGGTTGATGGATTGGCCTAGATGCTCCAGAAGGACTCTGAAAGAGGTCTGGCCTCTGAACAACAGGTCTCCTGCCCATTGGAAACGACAGAGTTTGGCCTGTCCTCCAGAGAACTACCAGTCCCTGCTCAACCCTTGGAAACCATGGTGGTAGACCAGTTCCCTGGAAGCCACATCTATTGACCTTTGGTCCCAGCAGTGGTAAGCTGGACCTCTGAGGAGCGGGGCTACTACTAGCCTTTGGAAAAGCCACTAGTAGAACAGGCCTATGGATGACAGGTCTACCACCCATTGGAAACAATGGACATAGACCTGGCTTCCTAAGAATTAGTCTCCCCCAACTCTTGGGAATAGCGGTGGTAGACCTGGCCTCGAGAGTGCTGGCTCTTGGACTTCTTGTCTTTTGCAGCTAATTGTGATGGGCTCTTTTCTTTTCCTTTTCCAAGGTCGACGCTGCCGTTGCAAATTCAACCAGCAACAAAGGTAAAACGTTTTTTTTCTCTTCAGATGCTTAACTAGGCGAGGGGTAGGGTAGGAGCTGTATCTTTCGTAGGTGGCTGTGGCCCAGCAAAGAAAAGGGGAAAACGGGATCTCAGAACTGTGGTGGCTGGAAGATCCATTCCCCTGGAGAAAACCACACCTTTGGAGGGTAGACTCTCTAGCATTACATCCCTCCTGAACCCCCAACTCCACACTACCCACGCTTCACCCCCAAATCTCCCGGGAACTTCCCAAGTTAGAGTTGGCAACCCTCGTTGCATTGCTCCTACCTTGGTTGTGCAGTTGTGGTGTGTGGTCCTGAGTTTGGTAGAAATGAATGGATAGATTGATTTTTATTCTTCTGTACCCTGCTTTTCTCCCCGATGGATACCCACAGTGGTTTACATCATCATTTGCCCCCCCCACTTTATCCTCACAACAGCCCTGTGAGGTAGGGTAGGCAGAGAGAGAGAGAGAGACTCTGCTCCCCTGCAGCATCTCTGCTGATGTAATTCTACAGCCACCTCCACAGGGTTAACGTGGCTGCGAGGCTCTGAACTGGGCATCAATATTTGTGCGCTGAACTGTCAGCAGGGGGCGCTGTTGTTCAACTATTTGTTTGAAATGCGAAGGGAATAAAAGGGGTAAGCAAACCTTGAAGTTGGTTGCCAAGATGGGACATTTCTGCTTGACCTGTTTTGTTCTTCTCCCAGGACCGGGGAACCTGACGAGGAGGAAGGGACCCTGCGCAACTCGATCCGGCGTAAGATCCAGTAGACTCGATTCTTCCTTATTCCCATTCCCCTGCTTGGTCCCTCTTTTCTTCAAAACCTTTGAGGACCAGAAACTCTTTTTCGAAAGCAGCCGCTGTGCCCACTTTTGCACTAGATTCTAGGTTCTGCAGAGTGTATTGCTAGAGGGAGGTTAAAAAATATGCATGGATCTGGTGTCTCTTAGGACACCTGGTGAGAGGCAACCCCCCCACCCCACCCCCACACACACCGAGGCATACCCTAGGAATGACCTCAAACTGCAAAGAGAATATAATTCAAGCCACAACTTTCCTGTTCATACAGTGGGGTGATGTAACAGTCCTCTCCAAAAGAGGGATTCCCCTGGGATGACACAAATCTACATCATGAGAATGATAACTGTTAACCATGTCTTTGCTTGGACAGTCACTGTGCATCTGTTGCGGAATTTGACTCGGAAGCCAGATATGCAGTCAGGGATGCTTTAGTCTAGCATAGGGCAGCAGACCCTGGAGGTGACCAACTGTCCCTGATCAGGCTGGATAGAAATCACTTATTTCATGGAGACAGGCCGTTAAAACAGTGTCTTTCTGCTTCCTCTTTAGGCTTGTCCACCAGGATGAGATAGAAGACGGTCAGAACCGGTGAGCCGCTTGTTTGTGAAAAATATTTGCATCCCACCTTTCTCCCCCGTTAAGGGGACTCAGCGTAACGAGACAACAGAGACATCTACACGGAGCCCCTGTCGCATTTAAAACCGTTATAAATAAATACGACCTCTGGATCGAAGTCTGAAAAATTATGAAATGCATTTGCCCTAGAAAGCTTAGGTTGCTTCCACATGGAGGTCTTGTTCCAGTTTGGCATTCAGAATGAAGTGGTATATTTTTTTAAAAAGGAGCATCCATATGACATCATTCCCTAATTGTCATCTTTCTGGGTTCTTCCCCGCTTTTCTCCAGTCTTTCCCAAGCCTAGCTTGCTCCCACTTCTGTTCACTGTGTGGCTGAGGTGTGCGTTTTTACAGGTCCCATCAACTTCAGAACCACTTCCTTTGCTCCCACGCCTGCTATTCTCCCCTGTGCTGCTGGAGGTTATCTTTGAGCTTTAAAAACAGTGGTAATTGGCATATCCCTGCAGAACCGGAAACCGACACGTTGCATTTAGCATTAAGGCCCCTGCATCAGAAAAAAAATTAAATCTAAATAAATAAGTAAGTGTTGAGATCTCTGGTTTGGCAAAGATCACAATCAAACCACTTCTGTTCGCTGTGTGGCTGAGGGGTGTGTTTTTACGGGTCCCATCAACCTCAGCACCACTTCCTTTGCTCCCGCGCCTGCCATTCTCCCCTATGCCGCTGGAGGTTATCTTTGAGCTTTAAAAACAATGGTAAAAAACGTAGATGAGCACCGCAACCCTAGAGTCGGACTCAACTGGCTTTCGAGCAAGAGAACCTTTACCTTTTTAATTGGCATATCCCTGCAGAACCGGAAACTGACACGTTGCATTTAGCATTAAGGCCCCTGCATCAGAAAAAAAATTAAATCTAAATAAATAAGTAAGTGTTGAGATCTCAGTTCCCGGAATTCCTAGCATCACACATAGCTAAGTTCTTTTCTTTTTTATACGTGTGTGTGTGTGCGCGCGCGTGCATGTGTGTGCACCTGTGCCTGGAAGTCATGGCGCCCTCTGGCAACTCCTACTGGGGCACGGGGGACATTCAGAGAAGTGGCTGGATCGCCTGCCTCTGGCGTTCCTTGGAGGTCTCCCATCCAAATCCTTGCCAGGGCTGGCCCTACTCAGCTTCCAAGACATAACAGGATTGGGCTTGCCTGGGCTATCCAGGTCAGGTCACACATAGTTGAGTTCTTAAGGTCTTGCCTACCACAAAGAGAACTTTTTGTAGCAGGAACTCCTTTGCATATTACATAACAGGATCGGGCTTGCCTGGGCTATCCAGGTCAGGGCACACATAGCTGAGTTCTTAAGGTGCGGGTCTTGCCTACCACAAACAGAACTCGACTGCGATTTCAAAGGACCCTGAAAAACAGTTAGGAGAGCATCTTACTGAGAAAGGTAATATGGAGAAGTGGACCAGTTTGGGATTTCGTAAGTCCTTTTGTGCATTGTGACTTCTGAGTTTATATAGAAAAGAGACGACTAAGGGGGGACACGATAGAGGTTTATAAAATGATGCATGGGATGGAGACAGCTGACGATGTGAACTTTGTCACCCTCTCCCAAAATACTAGAATTTGAGGGCAGCCAATGAAGCTGATGGGCAGTAGGTTCAGGATGAACGAAAGGAAATACTACTTTACACAGAGAGCGATTAAAATGTGGAATTTGCTGCCGGAGGATGTCGTGATGGCCACAGGAATAAAGAGGATTAGATCGATTCACGGAGGATAAGTCTATCAGTGGCTACTAGCCACGGTGGCTGAGGGGAACCTCCAGGTTCAGAGGCACTAAGCCTCTGAATCCCAGAGCCAGGAGGCAACATCAGGGGAAGGCCTCGGCCTCTCTGCCCTGTTGCTGGCCCTCCAGAGGAACTGGTTGGCCACTGTGTGAGACAGGAGGCTGGACTAGATGGACCACCGGTCTGATCCAGCAGGTCTCGTCTTAACATTCTTATGTTCTTCCTATTGAACTTGCTCCCATGGACTTGATTGACTTCCTTTTCCTTCCCTCCTTCTAGGCTGCCTCCAAGATGCTGCTGTCCGCTGGATCCACACAGTGCTGCCCCCCCCCACGTCACAGTTCTCGCCCTAGATCTCCCCCCCCCCGCCCAGCCACAGGCCCCAGCTGGCCAAGCGGATCCTGGGCCAGATGCCTTCGGGGGGGCCGTTGAGCCCCGGCGAACTCCCAGAGCTTCTCCTTAAGCTTCCTGCTTGACCTCTGCTGCTCTTTTGTCTCATAGAGATGAGGATAATATCGAAGCTTTGATACTAGTGCTAGGCGATGGGGGATGCGGCGTCTGCAGGCACTTCCTCCCTAAACTGTAATCGAGAGCCTTCCTAAGAAAACAGAGATCCTGTCAAGGGGCAGTGTGTGATTTGTGTCTGTCAAGTTGCAGCTGACTTATGGTAACCCTGTCAGGTTTTCAAGGCGAGAGACCTTCAGAGGTGGTTCTGCCAATGCCTGCCTTTGTGCACCAACCTTGGGCTTCCTTGGCGGTCTCCCCTCCAAGTACTAACCAGGGCCGACCCTGCTTAGCTTCCAAGATCTGACGAGAGCAGGCAATCCTGGACCGTTGAGGTCAGGGCGTAGTGCTGATAGCTCGGTTTCATCCCAGGTTATGAAAATAAGAGGGGGGTCGGGTCCCCCTGGGGTGTCTGTCTTGTGAACCACTGGTCTGGACTGAAATACAATAGCGTTCTCTGGCACAGAGCCATTCACTTTCTCTCCAGCAGAGGGCGATAGTGACTCGTGCCGGCTAAAGGACTGGTGGCGCTCCAGTCATGCAAAAATAAGGTTTTCTCTCACTGGCCAGTCAGCCTTTGCAGGGTGCTGTCACTGAGTGACACGTGACCCATTCGGTGTCACCGAGAAGCCCTTTAGCCCAGTTCTGGACCATCTGTGGCCAAACTCTTGGAAGGGCAGGCATTTCCCGCCAAGTAAACATACCATCCTCTTGGAGGAAAACGTGCATCTCTGTTTCTCGACCTGTAGGTGCAAACTAATGAATGAGCAACGTCAGGGTTTGGAGCTTGGTCAGGTAGCCAATTAGACGAGCCCGCTTGGGCACAGGTCATTGGTTCTCAGAATGCCCCATTCTTGCATAGCTGGCGTCTCGGCCTCCGAGGAACCAAGTGAGGCTCCAACTCCTGCTCCCTGCCCTCTGCTTCTCTGAGGGCCCCCTGATCCACTTCCTGGGTCAAATGAGTGGTCTTCTCACCACAGCACTAGCAGGGAAAGACCTGTTGTGAGTAAGGAGCCCTTCAGAATAATCAAAGTTAAGCCACGTCTCAGAGGGTGGCAGAGGTGACAGGTTAGCCTCTCAGCACCTCCATCTTGCCTGTTCTGTCCCCCTGCCTTGGGCGGTGTGTGGACAGAATGCTGCTGGAATCCCCTTTGGCTTTTCATCTAGCTATGCCGCCTGGTCTGTCTGGATTCAGAAGCCCAGAAATCTGGTCCAACAGGAAGACTGGAGGCAGTTTTCTTCCCAGAGGGGTTTGTGTGGGATGCGACAGAGGGCAGAGAGGGCCATGGGGTGTCTGCTCCTTGGTGCCTGAGCCTTCGTGGCAACGAGATGAAATAAAACGGGCAGCGGTGCCTGTTCTGTGCCACCTTTGGTCCCCTAGAAAACCGTGCTCTCTCTCTCTAGCTTTAGCTCCCTGGTGTCTAGATCTGTGACATACAGTGATTCAGGAGCCACAGGTGGCTCTTTGACCCACCACCTGTGGCTCTTCTGAGCACTGTTCTCTGGTGTGCAACCTGCCCCATGTTTCGGTTAAATGGGCAAGACCTTTGCCTGGCGGGGCTTGCTTTTGGTAGGTGGTTCCCACCTTGAAACAGCCACTGTTGGTGGAATGGGTCGACCACGAGCTTTGCAGTGGTGCAGGCCTCAGGAATGTAACTATATGCGGCCCTTTTTTGTCGATGGAGTAAGTGCAAATGTGGCTCTATGGGAACCACCAATCTAGATTGAAGTACAATAGCTTTCTCTGGCACGGAGCCATTCACTTTCTCTCCAGCAGAGGGCGATAGTGACACATGCCGGCTAAGTGTCATTTTCTTGTTGTGAGGCGTTGGATTCGGAGGCTCCTGTGAGCCAGAAGGAAGCACTTGCTGCTTAAAGCAGACCCCCGCAGGAAAACCTTCCCATATCCGGCCTTGTTCTCATGGCTTTGCTGACCTTGTTGTGTGTTTCTTCTGCACCCCGTGAGCCTAGCAAGTGCCTTTTATGACAATAAAAATGCTGCTTTCTCTGAGCATTGTGGGCTGGCTTTGGCTTTAAATGCGGGTGCACAATTAGAGGTGAATTAAGCAAACATGCCGAGTTAGAATCATAGAATCACAGAGCTGGACCGCTGCCAAGAATTCAAGTGCAAACCATGCACAGATTATTGGCACAAAGGGGGGATACGCCTGTGTATGTTTATTCCATCTTGGGAAACCTTCTGTGTGCTGCTTCCTGACAAAGGTGTTTGAGCTGCAAACTTTATGGATTAATAATACACACATCTACAGACAGGAATGTTAAACTGTGTGGCTGTTGGATCCCCAAGCATCGAGAATAAATCCACGTTTTAAAGAAAAGCAAAATTTATTTCAAAGCGTTGAAGACATACTCAAACACGTTCTTTGTTAGAACTGGGGATACACAGTTAGGTCAAGCATAATAAAGGAACTTCAAACAGATACAGATCCAATGAATATCTTTCCCGCTGGCGGGCTAAGGAAACGGTTGCGCGCCCAGTACATGAGAACCAGGCAGAACATCAGACAAAACACAGGTGCAGTAGTCCTGGGAAAATCAATAGGCAAGCATTACAGCATCTTCTCCCCCACACAACCTCCAGCAGTTATCTTTTGCATTCCAAAGCAGGAACAGGATGATAGAAGCCAAGCCGGGTGTAACAGGGAAAGGATATGTACACAGAGGTCACAGAAAACAGAATGGCAGCTTGCTGACAAGAAGGAAAACAACTCCACACCATCCTCTAGATGACAGCCCTTCAAGTACTTGGAGACGGTTATCCTATCACCTATCACCTCTCAGCCGTCTCCTCTCCAGGCTAAACATACCCAGCTCCTTCAACCTTGCCTCATAGGACTTGGTCTCCAGACCCCTCGCCATCTTCGTTGCTCTCCTCTTGACATGTTCCTGCTTGTCTATATCCTTCTTAAATTGTGGTGCTCAAAACTGAGTGCAGTTCTCCAGATGAGGCCTAACCAGAGCAGAGTAAAGTGATACCACCTCTTTGTGTGATCTGGACACTATACTTCTGTTGATACAACCCAAAACTACCGCTTTTTTAACTACCACATCACACTGCTGACTCATGTTCAGTGTGTGGTCTACTAAGCCCCCTACATCCTTTTCACAGATACTACTGCCAAGACAAGTCTCTCCCACCCTATAATTATGCATTTGATCTTTCCTACCTAAATGCAGAACTTTGCATTTATCTAGGGCTCTTTTTGTAGCAGGAACTCCTTTGCATATTAGGCCACACACCCCTAACGTAGCCAATTCTTCAAGAGCTTACAAGAGCTCTTCTTACAGGGGCTACTGTAAGCTCTTGGAGGATTGGCTACATCAGGGGCGTGTGGCCTAATATGCAACGAAGTTCCTGCTACAAAAAGAGCCCTGATAATTTCTCTGCTGAAATTCATTTTATTTGTTTTAGCCCCATTTTCCAGCCTGTCAAGATCATCCTGAATCCTGACTCTGTCTTCTACTGTACTTGCTACCCCTCCCAATTTAGTATCAATTTAATTTTATTGTCATTTCTCTGTATTGCAGATTGCCCTTCTCTGGGGGGTGCAGCAGTGAGGACTTAAGGACCCAGTCAAAACTGAGGCCTACGGTTGCCAGCTCCAGGTTGGGAAATACCTGGAGATTTTGGAGGTGGACCCTGGGGAGGGGAGGGGAGGGGAGGGACTTCAGTGGGGTATAATGTCACAGAGTCTATCTTCCAGAGTGGCCATTTTCTCCAGGGGAACCGTCTTTTCCTTCTTTTAAGAAATCTTGACATTTGACGAGGGAGCTATTTACCAAAGTGCAAGTGACTCAGAAATTAAATTGGGTCCACTCTTTTTGTTGGTAGCAGGGGTAGATGCCTTCAAGCCGCAGCCGACTTACGGCGACCCTGTAGGGTTTCCAAGGCAAGAGAGGTTTGCCGTTGCCTTCTTCTGCAGACCCTGGACTCACTTGGAGGTCTCCCACCCAAATACCAGCCAGGGCAGATCCTGCTTAGCTTCCAAGAACTGACAAGACTGGGCTAGCCAGGTCAGGGGCCCCCTCTTCTCACATCCATTTTGATATGTTGCTTCCTGAGTTTCGCCCTTGTAGGAAAATTCAGGGACGACACAGTTCCCTAAATATATATTTTAAACAGCATCCTTGAGTCGCGTGTGTGTCCAGAACTTGGGTGAACAACAGGAAGCCTTTTACGGGGTACACCAGTCCTGAGGTCTGCAACTTCCGGCTCTAGAGCCAGATGTGCCTCAGGAGGGAACCAAATATGGCTTTGTTGAACGTTTAAGTACATGGGAGGATTTATGCAGGATGCTAGAATAACCGGGATCGTAATGCTCCCTCTAACCTGTGGAGTCTTGTGAGCAGAAAATTCTACTTAGTGAGCTACTGGTATTAATGTTGTGAGCGTGTCCAGAACTTGGGTGAACAACAGGAAGCCTTTTACGGGGTACACCAGTCCTGAGGTCTGCAACTTCCGGCTCTAGAGCCAGATGTGCCTCAGGAGGGAACCAAATATGGCTTTGTTGAACGTTTAAGTACATGGGAGGATTTATGCAGGATGCTAGAATAACCGGGATCGTAATGCTCCCTCTAAGCTGTGGAGTCTTGTGAGCAGAAAATTCTACTTAGTGAGCTACTGGTATTAATGTTGTGAGCGAGCCATTTGGCTGCTGCATAAATTAGTTTGCTCTGGAGCCATCCTTCCTGGGCTAAGACAAAAAGGTGTGAGCTTGAGGCTAAGAAACTGTGAGCTAGCTCACACTAACTCGGCTTAGAGGGAACGCTGCTTGACACAGACACCCTCCAAGCAAGTGCAGGATGTTTGAATGAATAAATACTTAGGCCTGACCAATGCTCCCTCTAAGCTGTGGAGTCTTGTGAGCAAAAATTCTATTTTGTGAGCTACTGGCATTAAAGTTGTGAGCGAGCGATTTGGCTACTGCATAAACTAGTTTGCTCTGGCACCATCCTTCCTGAGCTAAGAACAATGTGTGAGCTTGGTACCTATTTATCTACTTGCAATTTCTTGCTTTCGAACTGCTAGGTTGGCAGGAGCTGGAACTAGAGACAGGAGCTCACTCCATCATGCGGCACCTGGGTCTCGAACTGCTGAACTACCGACCTTCCACAGCCTGCAGTTCAGCGTCTTAAACACTTGAGCCACCGCAGCTCCAGGAGATGGAAAAAACACACAATTACCCCTCCTCCCCAAGTGCAGGGGAAAAGAGGGTTAATTCTAAAAATACACAGGGAAGGAGGAGAGAGAGAGAATAAAACTAACCAACACTGTGGTGACCGATGGTTGCCACTGAAACAATGCCCTTTTTAATCTGCACAGCCAGATTTCAAATGGCCAGTCAGGAGCCCTACTAGGCAACAGCCCCACACGGCTCCACCCAGTATCTAAAAGCACTTGGTTGGTACCAGGAACAGTGCAGGTGGGTGCCAAGGTGCCCACGGGCACCAGGTTGGCGACCCCTGCTTCATCGTTTCGGTCATGGCCGTGGGCTTTCTTATGCTTGCTCTTTGCTGATCTCCTGCTCTCTGGCCTTTGAGGCAGTCTGGCTCTTTCATTAAGACGAGCTAGCCGACCCCTGCTCTGAAGTTCAGCCAGGCCAACACGGAAAAGGATTGGTGTTCCGGTTCCGGCTCCTCGCCCTCTCTAGAAGACAGCTGCTTTTGCAGCTCGTCTCAACGGCTGCCTTAGGACTGGTCCTGCATTGGGCAGGGGGGTTGGACTAGATGGTCTGTATGGCCCCTTCCCACTCTAGGATTCTATGATCCTCTCTTCCAACTCTAGGATTCTAGGATTCTATGATCCTCTCTTGTGGGGGTCATTCCATTCTCTGTCCTCTGTAGTCATTTAATCAACATCATGTCCAGTTGGACTGCCTGGTGCCAAACTCTTCCATCACGAGCCTCTAATCAGCTTCCTGACTTCCAAGTTCACCTCGGCTTTCTCTCTCTCTCCCCCTCTCCTGATCACCCTCATGTGGCTTCTGGGAACAATGCGGGGTCTGTAATCACCGTGTCTCTGCTGAGCCCAGGAAGGTCATTCGACTCCACTCACCTGTTCCTCCCCGTCCTTGTCTTCTGGACACAATGGAAGGTGAGAGCAACAATTAGGTGGGACTTGGGGATCCCCTGGCATTACAGCTCATCTCCAGACTACAGAGATCAGTTTCCTGGGAGGAAATGGATGCTTTGGAAAGCGGACTCTATGGCACTGTACCCAACTGAGGTCCCTGTCCTCCCCGGGCTCCATCCCCAAATCCCCAGGAGTTTCCCAGCCTTCATCTGGCAACACACACACACACCCATCTCCCACCAGTGACCAGGAGGGACCTGGCAACCATAGCAACTATACTAGGAGGATTACAGTGCAAAATGCAATTGTATTGACAAAATACTGCCACTGTAACAATTCGTGCTATCGTTTAGCAATGGTTAACAATGGATTATCCATTTCCACAAACAGCAAAGTGCAATACACTCAGACGAGACACAGAACTGATTTTCATCTGGTATGAGTGCAGTACACTTTGACGTTTGTGGAAATGGATAATTCATTGTTAAATGATTGTGCTCTCACTGAAAACTATAGAAGGCTGTAACACATAATAACAAACGAGTTGGGTTTTTTTAATGGTTTACGTGAATTAGATTTCTTTTGAAAACATCTTTAGCGCAAATCGTTACAGTGGCTGTGATTTGTCTGTACAACCCTAGCAACTATGCAGGATCAGGTCAGGGGTCCACCTAGTCCCGCATCCTGTTTCACACGGCGGCCAACAGGGCGTCCCCAGCAGGCCTGCAAGAAGGGCATGGGAAGCCTAAGCCATTCCCTGTTGCTGACCCCCGAGAACTGCTAGTCCAAGACACGCTGTTTGGGAACACGGAGGCAGTTCCAGTTCCAGGTTTTGGAACAGAAGAAGAAGAAGAGATTGGATTTATACCCCATCCTTCACTACCCAAAGGTGTCTCAGAGCGGCTTACAAACTCCTTTCCCTTCCCCTCCCCACAACAGACACCCTGTGAGGTAGGTGGGGCTGAGAGAACTCTTGACACAAACTGCTCTTTTTCAAGAACAGCTGTGCCAGAGTTATGGCTTGCCCAAGGTCATCCAGCCAGGTGCAAATGGAGGAGTGCCCAGGAAGCCCCACCTGACCCCCACCGGGGCCCTGCTCATGGCTTCCTTTTGACCCCCTACACACCTGAGCGTCCTTCTCTCACTTGCAAGCCCTCCTGCCACCCATGCTCCATTCCTGGCACCACCACCAGCGTGCCCTTTTCCCAACAGCACTGCCCAAGGGATGCAGGTCAGGGCTGCTTCCATTGCCACCAGGAGTGCCATCACTGTGCACCACCCTCATCATGCCCTTCCTCAATGACAGTGGGCAGATGGAAGGATGGGTACAGACAGGTGGACGGGAGGTGTGTGCATGAGGGTCAGCAGGAGTGGGACCCACCAGAAGCCACAGGAATTCACTGCCACAAGAGGTGGCGGCAGCTACAAGCATGGACACAGGGCCGGCCCCAGCTTATTTTGCACCCTAGGCGAGGATCCCTTCTGGCACCTCCCCCCCCCCGTGCACCCACCAATTTTCGCCAGCTAGCTAGAGGCCATCACTGCATCCTGGGCATCTGCAAATGAAGAGGGTCACGTTGCAACTCCACATGCGCTTAGCAGTGGCCCCGGTCACACAGAAGGTTTTGGCAACAGTGGGAGGGCTTGTAGTGTCCTGGCCCCACTGCTGGACCTCCTGATGGCACCTGGTATTTTCGGCCACTGTGTGACAGAGTGTTGGACTGGATGGGCCATTGGCCTAATCCAACATTGGCTTCTCTTATGTTCTTATGAGTGCCCCACCTGAGGGTATGTTGACGCCAGTCCTGCATGAAGGTTGTTCCATTTAGTACTCATAGCTAATACCCACTGATGAACCACTTCTGCCATGAATTGATTGGGGGAGGAAAAGGAAATTGGGTTTATACCCCAACCTTCACTTGGAATCTCAGAGCGGCTTACAATCTCCTTTCCCTTCCCCTCCCCACAACAGACACCCTGTGAAGTAGGTGAGGCTGAGAGAGCTCTTTCGAGGACTGCTCTTGAGAGAACAGCTCTGAGAGAGCTTGTGACTGACCCAAGGTCACACCAGCAGCTGTATGTGGAGGTGTGGGGAATCAAACCCAGTTCTCCCAGATTAGAGTCTGCGCTCTTAACCACTACACCAAACCGGCTCTCAAGCCAGCTACCTAGAGGCCATCACTGCATCCTGGGCATCTGCAAATGAAGAGGGTCACATTGCAACTCCACATGCGCTTAGCAATGTTGCTCAAGTGCAAACCCAAGTTTTGGGAAATGAACTTCTCCAGCATGTAACTCCCACCTCCTTTATGATCAAAGGAAGGGCTGGAATGCAACCGCTTCCCAACAACATGGCCGGAATCATCCAGTGAAACGGAGTGAGCAAAAGCATGGCCATTGTGGAGAAAACGGTGAACCTGGGAAGAACACAAGAAAGGCTGTAATGCCTGAGCCAGTTCTGAGTCCAGCCAAATGGCATTTACTAATCACTAACGAGAGGGGCGTGGCTAAGTGGTAGAACACGTGCTCGGCATGCAGGATATCCCAGGTTCAGTCCCCACCATCTCCAGTTAAAAGCATCCTATAGGAAGTGATGTGAAAGACCTCCACCTGAGACCCTGGAGAGCCACTGCCAGCCAAAGTAGACCTCGATAGACCAAAGTTCTGGCTTGACAGAAGGAAGTTTCATGTGCTCTTGTGAAGGGGGGGGGGGAGGCTGTGGCTCATTAGCAGTGTATCGGCTTTGCATGCAGATGGTCCCAGGTTCAATCCCTACCCACCCACTGCCAACATGATCAGGTAGGAGGTGATGCGAAAGATCTCTGTCCAAGCCCCTGGGAAGCCGCTGCCAGTCGGAGCAGACGACACTGACCTTGACAGACCAATGGTATGGCCTGGATGATCCAGCATAACTTGATCTCGCCCAGGGGTCATTTCGTAGAAAAAGAGCTAGGGGAACTCATTAGCATAACTCATTAGCATATGCCACACCCCCTGACATCAGGGGCCCGGCGGTGGACCTGCAAGGCCAGCGGGAGTGCGAGGAAGCCCCGCCAAGGCCCTCCCTGGCCCCAGGCAGGCAGGGGTGGGGAGAGGCAGGGAGGAAGCAACTTACCCTCCCTCTTCTCCTGCCTCCTCCTGGCTGAATGAGGGCCGGAAGCGGGGCGGCTGGAAGCAGGGGGCGGGGCTTCATCACGTGCCCCGCCCCCTGCACCTCACCCGGGGGAACTGCGATCCCCCGCGATCCCCCCCGAAATGACCTCTGATCTCGCCAGAGCTCAGAAGCAAAGCAGGGCCGGCCCTGGCTAGTACTTGGATGGGAGGCCACCCAGGAAGTCCAGGATGGCTACGCAGAGGCAGGCAGGGGTCATCCACCTCTGCTCACCTCTTGCCTTGAAAGCCTTCCACGGCCACCATGTCAGCTGCGACTTTAAGGTCCTTTCCCCACCACCGCCACCGCAGTAAAAGATATGATATTGATTTGGTTTCTTTTCCTGGCGCCTTAAGAAAACTGGCGAGGCATGAGCGAAATTTAACAAGCTTAAAAATCCCTTCCCCTCAAAAGTGTCAATTTTTTTCCTCCACCATCACAGTAGGTATGGCTCTAACAGGCTGTTCTGTCTTGATGAATATACTTCTACTGTTTGCGGGAGAGAAAAACTGATGCAGTGGATGTCTGCGCGGGCTGGAAGCCTGCCTAAATACTCACATGGAAGTTGCTGTCTTTGCATAATCTTCGGTCGGGTGAAGCCGTATAGTCGGATCAATGCTGGCGTTATTATTTATATGCTTATAGGCTTTATTCCTATCCCTCCTATCCAACCAGGTGGGCTCCTCAAGCGGCTTACTTTATTCTTCTCCATTTTGTCCTCACAACAACCCTGTGAGGTAGGTGAGGCTGAGTCTGGGTGACACTCAGGGTCATCCAGTGAGCTTCCGTGCTACAGCAAGGGTTCGAAGCCAGGTTTCTGAGGTCCTAATCCAACACTACCAATCACGTTACCATATGGGCTCTCAGTATGCAGAATATGGATAGCAAAGATTGTGGAGGTATCCAAAACAATCCTCCTGTGTGCTGAATCACAGTGCAGCATCCCTTGGAACTCTTGGATGCCTCCGGAATGCATCTAAAGGGCATCGCTCATTTTGATTGGCTGTATAAGCAGCCAATCCTCCTGTCCTGGAGGCATTGCCATAGCTGGTCAGAAGCAATGTTCCCTCTAAGCTGTGGAGTCCTGTGAGCAAAAATTCTACTTTGTGAGCTACTGGCATTAATGTTGTGAGCGAGCGATTTGGCTACTGCATGAATTAGTTTGCTCTGGAGCCATTCCTTCCTGAGCAAAGACAAAAAGGTGTGAGCTGGAGGCTAAAAGACGGAGCTAGCTCACACTAATTCAGCTTAGAGGGACCACTGGTCAGAGGTACTGTGCATTTTCAATAATCCTGTCTGTTCTGGTGGCCATTTGGTGTCATTTTTAAAAAAGAATTAATTTTATTTCTATCCAGGTGTTTTTCAAGCGGGGGCTGCCCGCACCTGAACTCCAAGCAGCAAAATCACAACTTGGAGTTCAGGGAAGGCGTGCAGCCAGACCGAGGGTGTTTGACTGGCCCAAGGGCCCTCAGCAAGCTTCCATTCTGAGTGGGGATTCTAACCTCGGTCTCCCAGTTCCTAATCTAACATTTGAACTACTAGTCTAACCACACTGGCTCTACCCAGTCCGAAGAGTGACTGGTAGAAAGTTTAAAGAAGCCACATTTTGGGTTTGTGGGGTGGGTAGCAGAGAATTGAATATGTCCCTGTGGCAGTGTTCCCTTTAAGCTGAGTAAGTGTGAGCTGGCTCACAGTTTGTTAGCCTCCGGCTCACACATTTTTGTCTCAGCTCAGGAAGGAAGGCTCCAGAGCAAACTATTTTATGCAGCAGCCAAATCGCTCGCTCACAACTTTAATGCCAGCAGCTCACAAACCAGAATTTTTGCTCAAAAGACTCCACAGCTTAGAGGGAACATTGCAGCCTTTGGTGGTATGAAATTTCAGGAAAACCTCATGGGGGAATTCAGGCAGATGTACACCAAAATAACAGGTCTGAGTTACGTGTAGGCTGACTTTTTTTAATAAAGAGGATGCATTCAGCTGCCCTAGGTTCAGGTGGTATTTCTTTGCCTATAATTCATTCAGAGAAGAATCAGAGCTCAAGAGCAGATCACTGTCCGGGGCAGCGATGCTCTGTATTCTTGGTGCCTGGGGGGCCACAGTGGGAGGGCTTCTGGAGTTCTGGCCCCGCTGGTGGACCTCCTGGTGGCCCCTGGGTTTTGGCCCCTGTGTGACACAGAGTGTTGGACCGGATGGGCCACTGGCCTGATCCAACATGGGTTCTCTTATGCTCTTATCATCTGCTTTGCATGAGGAAGGTCCCTGATTCAATCAAAACAATCTCCTGTAGAAAGGGTTTTTTTCTGCTTGGGACCCTGGACAGTCCCTGCCATCTAGAAGAGACAGTACTACATAGACAAGACCAATGTTCTGATACAATACAATGTCATTTCCTATGTGTTGTACTAAACCAGGAGTGGTAGATGAGAAGCAACATAGTGGAGTGGTTAAAGTGCTGGACTAGGATTTGTGAGGCCCAGGTTCGAATCCCCACTCTGTCACGGAAACTCACTGGTGACCTTGGCCAAGGCACGCTTAGCCTCACAGAAGCACCGCAAGGGTGTCAGAGGAGCAGGAAATGATGGGATAAGCGGCTTTGCTTTGATTGATTTATAGCCTGCCCTCCCCTGTAAGCAGACTCAAAGCCGGTAACAAAATAGCAGTAACAATAGAAACATATAAAACAATAAATAGAACTTTGTTCTGTTGCTTCAGACCAACATGGTTACCCACCTTGGTGTTTCTTTGGGGGTTTTGTTTCGCATTTGTTTTTCTTCCTCTAGTGGCCGATTAGATATCACACAACTTTTTTTCCAGCATAAAAACCCGCAGTTTAAATCTGTAGGGAAGTATGCTGGAAAAACAACTGTATGATATTGCATTGACCACTAGAGGATCAGGGTTTCAGGAAAAGCCCTGAAGAAACAGGAATTTAACAGTAAGTAAAATGAGAATGCAGAAAAGCCCTTGTTTTAAGAAAAAGAAAAGAAAAGAAAAAAGAAAAATTGATATCATCAAGAAGGCATAGCACATTTTGTGGATCTCCCCCCCCCCCACTCATGCTCCCATGGGATTCTGGCATGTGTACAGCCCTGATTTTAAGCACAAAGAAAACTACTTTAAGCACAGCTCAGAAGCAGGAATCTGACCAAAGCGGGCTCTAGGTCACGAAACTTTATGACAGAATAAAACTTTGTTGCTCTGTAAAGTGCCACCCGACTCTTGTGTATTTCTTTGCTGCCAGAGAATAGCAGGACTCCCCTCCTGGAACTGCTGCCTAGGAAAGCGAAATAAATTGCCTTCAGGGAATCGGTCGGGATGGAGAGCTTCTTTATATGGCTCTGCAGTTCTGAGGGGCGTGGTTCCCTGTTTGCCATCTGTGTGACAGTTGTTGATCAGCAGAGTTAAGGAGAAAGAGTGACTCAGTCGACGCTGTGCACTTGGACTTGGGGACGGTCCAATTGATTCCAGAAAACAAAACTGTCTTTCCAAACTCAGCAACTGGCTTTATTATAGAAGAACAAGCTTTAATTGGAGGAAGAGAGTTTTGACTCGCAAAAGGTTTTACCCTGGAAATCATGTTGGGCTTTAAGGTGCTACAAGAGTCAGACCTTGCCCTTCGACTTCAGACCGACATGCTGGGGACACCAACCTCCAGGCGGGACCTGGAATTGCAGCTCCAGGCAACAGAGGTCAGTTTCCCGGGAGAAAATGGACGCTTCGGAGGGTGGACTCTATGGCATTGTGCCACGCCGAGGTCCCTGTCCTCACCAGGCTCCATCCCCAAACCTCCAGAAATTTACCAACTTGGATCTGGCCACCCTGTCCCCTGGCAACATGAAACATGGCGAACCGCCTGAGGCCTGAATCTAAGGATGGGTACCACTCAGTGCTCCCTCTAAGTTGTGGAGCCTTGTGAGCAAAAATTCTACTTTGTGAGCTACTGGCATTAAAGTTGTGAATGAGCTATTTGGCTATTGTGTAAATTAGGTAAAGGTAAAGGTAAAGGTTTCCCTTGCTCGAAAGCCAGTCGAATCCGACTCTAGGGTTGAGGTGCTCATCTCTGTTTCCAAGCCGAAGAGCCAGCGCTGTCCAATGACGTTTCCATGGTCATGTGGCCGGCATGACTAGATGGCCGAGGCACACGGAACACTGTTACCTTCCCACCGAAGCGATACCTATTTATCTACTTGCAATTTCTTGCTTTCAAACTGCTAGGTTGGCAGGAGCTGGAACCAGAGATGGGAGCTCACTCCATCATGCAGCACTCGGGTCTCAAACTGCCAAACTACCGACCTTCCAGCCTGCAGTTCAGCATCTTAACCACTTGAGTCACCGCAGCTCCCTATTGTGTAAATTAGTTTGCTCTGAAGCCACCCTTTCTGGGCTAAGACAAAAATGTGTGAGCCAGGGGCTAAAAAACGGTGAGCTAGCTGAGCTCACACTAACTCAGCTTAGAGGGAACACTGCTACCACTGTAAGCCACAGGCAAGCCATCAGACATTTTAGGAGGTCATTTTAGAACCACAAAAATGACAAGATATCCTTTCTCTTTTTAAAAGCCAGCTTCGGTCTCGCAGGGATCCTCCAGTGGCTCAGTGGAAGAGCATCGGCTTGGCTTGCAGAAGGTCCCAGGTTCAATCCCTGGCATCTCCAGGTGAAAGGATCAGGTGGAGGGTCGTAGGAAGGACCCCGAGACCCTGGAGAGCCGCTGCCAGTCTGAGCAGACAATACTGACCAGTGTTCCCTCTAAGCTGAGTTAGTGTGAGCCAGCTCACAGTTTTTTAGCCTCTGGCTCACATATTTTTGTGTTAGCTCAGGAAGGATGGCTCCAGAGCAAACTAATTGATGCAGTAGCCAAGTTGCTCACTCACAACTTTAATGCCAGTAGCTTTCAAAGTAGAATTTTTGCTCACAAGACTCCACAGCTTAGAGGGAACATTGATACTGACTATGATGGACCAAAGGTCTGATTCAGTATGAGGCAGCTTCCAGTGTTCAATAGAATCAGGTGGGGTAGCCCTGTTAGTCTGAAGCAGCAGAACAAATGTTGAGTCCACTGGCACCTTTAAGGCCCAGAATAAAACTTTGTTGGTCTTAAAGGTGCCACTGGACTCACACTTGGTTCCCCCAATAAACTAAGTTTCAGAGAGTAGTTACGTTGGTCTGCGGTAGAAGAGCTGGATTCAAGTCCAGCAGCACCTTAGAGAACCACAAGATTTTGGGACTTTGACTCGCAAAAGCTCATAACTGGACATTTTTGTTGGTTTCTCAGGTGCTACTGCACTGGACTCTAGCTCCAATAGGCTAAGAATGTGACGACTGAAAATGCAAAGGCTCAGATATCATGGAAGCCTGTAGAGAGCCATCATGGCGTAGGGATTAGAGTGAATACCTAGGAACTGGAAGGTCCAATTTCGAATCCCAACTCTGCCATGGAAGCTGGCTTGGGCCAGTTTCATGTAATGGTGAAGTGTGTGGACTCTAATCTGGGAGAACTGGGTTTGATTCCCCACTCCTCCACTTGCACCTGCTGGATGATTCCCCACTCACAGCTGCTAGGCAAGTCATAGTCAGAGGTGTTCTTGAAAAAGAGCAGTTTCTGTCAGAGCACTCTCAGCCCCACCTACCTCACAGGGTGTTTGTTGTGGGGAGGGGAAAGGAGTTTGTAAACCGCTCTGAGACTCCGAGTGAAGGGTGGGGTATAAATCCAATCTCTCCTCCTCCTCCTCCTCCTCCTCCTTCTCTCACCAAATATTTTTATTTTCAGATTAAAAAAAACAACACATATACACAGACTTTCAGATATCACCAAACACATAACAAATTTCAGTTGTGTTTGATAAGTATAATAACTGTTAAACATTTCAAGATCAACTACTAGCTAATGTATTTTTTAACATTGCTAAAGTTTTATGTTAGAGCAATCACTCTTCAAAAGTAAAGTAAGTCTCGGTAATATGAATTTTCAGGGATTATATCATTTTCTGTTAGGTACTCCACTACAGGAAACCAAGAAGCTCGAAAGGTGCTTTCTTCTTCTTCTTCTTCTTCTTCTTCTTCTTCTTCTTCTTCTTCTTCTTCTTCTTCTTCTTCTTCTTCTTCTTCTTCTTCTTCTTCTTCTTCTTCTTCTTCTTCTCCTTCTCCTTCTTGTCCCAGGAGTGAAGGGTGGGGTATAAATCCTTCTCCTCCTCCTCCTTCTCCATCTCCTTCTTTGTCTTCTTCCCTACCTCGCTGGGCTGTTGTAAGGATAAAATAGAGGGGAGAATGACATCAGAAACTGCTTCGAGCCCCAGTTGGGGTGAAGAGTGGGGTATAAAAAGCTAAATAAATATGCCAAAGTGTTTAAATACTGGGAAAGATTACAAAAAAATCCAAGGAATGAATATAACCCCCACATACAGCTCTGATATTGTACAGGCCAAGAATCCCAGTGCCTCATTCTGTGTAGTGCCTAGAGGGGCCCTTATTCAGGATTTGCGTTTCCACCAATAAGCAGTATGTCCCAATTCACCCCTTAAACGAGTGTTCCCAGCCCAGAAACACGCACGTTGGCTTTGTTGGATTTCTCACCGTCTCTCCTCCGGCCATTTGGCTAATCCCTTTTAAAAATAATTGACATTGCGCCCCCATCAACACCATCATGTGACGGTCAGTTTCATAAGCTAATTAAATACAGGGTGAAGAAATCCTTTCTTTCCCTGTCTGTCCTTCTCTAGGGATGACCCTGTGTTTTTTTCCCCCCTCCAATGTTTTGAGTTGAGAGAGTGAATGTGTTTTTTCTTTCTATTCCCTATTCCCCGTGATCACAAAATGCTGGGTCACAATGTTCAATACAAGAAGTTCTTTTCTTCCTTCTCCCCACCCACCCCGTGTTTATGGCTCTCTGCACATCTCTCCCTAATGGTGACTGATAAAATACGAGAACCAGGGGATTGGCAACTTATGGTCTTAGAAAAAAGTGTGGCCCTTAGTATGGAAGTTCCAGAAAACAAAACAAAAAGTACTCATGAATCTGAGGAGAAGAAGAAAAAGAAGAAGGAGAAGACGAAGAAGAAGAATAACAACAACAGGATTTATGCCCCATCCTTCACTTGGAGTCTCAGAGCGGCTTACAATCTCCTCCCCTCCCCCTCCCCAAAACAGACACCCTGTGAGGTAGGTGGGGCTGAGAGAGCTCTGAGAGAACTGCTCTTGAGAGAACAGCTCTGACAGAATTGTGACTGACCCAAGGTCACCCAGCTGGCTGCATGTGGAGGAGTGGGAGCTCAAACCCAGTTTTCCCAGATTAGCATCTGCAGCTCTTAACCACTACAGCAAACAGGCCCTTGGTCAGTCAAGGTCAGTATTGCTTGCTACGGGCTAACAGTGGTTCTCAAAGGTTGGGATTGAACCCGGGATCATCTGCATGCAAAGCAGAGGCTCTAGCCCTGGGTGGCATGTCCTCCCACTCCCCAAATCTTGACATTAAGGGATATTGAATGGGTAGGCAGGATGCTAGAACAACACACATGAAGCTGCCTTACAAGGGGAATAGACCACTGGTCCACCAAGATCACTCTTTCTAGTCAGACTAGGAAGCATCTCTCCAGAGCCTCAAGTGGTGGTATTTCACGTCATCTTCTACCTGAAAGTGCTGGGGATTGAACCTGGGACCAATGTTCCCTCTAAGCTGTGGAGTCTTGTGAGCAAAAATTCTACTTTGTGAGCTCCTGAAATTAAAGTTGTGAGCGAGCAATTTGGCTACTGCACAAATTAGTTTGCTCTGGGGCCATCTTTCCTGAGCTAAGACAAAAAGTTGTGAGCTGGATGCTCAAAGACTGTGAGGTAGCCCACACTAACCCTGCTTAGAGGGAACACTGCCTGGGACCTTCTGCATGTTGAGCAGATCAGGACCGGCCCCAGCTTATCTTGCCCCCTAGGCGAGGGTCCCTTCTGGTCCCCCCCCCCCGTGCGCCCACCAAAAGCCAAGTTGACAACCAGAGGGTGCGAGGAGAGTCGCCAGGCTCCCCCCTCGTCAGGGCGCCTGGAGAAGAGGCTGACCGGCAGGGCGCTCACAAGCCGTCGCTCCCCCGGCCCTGCAAGGGAGATGCAGGACTTTTGGCGGTGGCGGGGGGGGGGCTTTTGGTGGGGGGGCGGGTGCAGTTTGGCGCCCCTAAGGGCCTGCGCGCTCTAAGCGAATGCCTAGTTCGCCTAGTGAGCGAGCCGGCCCTGGAGCAGATGCTCTACCACTGAGCTGCAGCCCTTCCCCCTTGACCTGGAGATGCCGGGGATTTCGCCTGGGACCCTCTGTATGCCAAGCAGACGCTCCACCACAGATCCATGGTCCCTCCGGCAGACAAATTTTGCAAAGGGGCTAAAGGGCTTCTTAGAGAAGCTTTACAGAAAGGACAAGGACAGATGTGCCACTAATCCAAGTGCCAGTCATGCGCAGATTTCTGCCAGTGCCCCAGAACAGAGGCGCAGTGTATAGTTGTGACATTGGGAGACCTTGTGTGTGCCACTTCCTGATAAAGGACTTGCAACAACAGTGTCTGGTAAATTTATGGTTTGTTCATCATCACGTCAATCGTTAGTTACATTCTGCTGTATGTTTTCAGTTATGCAGATGAACTTTCTTATAGTGGCTTTTGGTTGATCTCTTGCTTTGAACGTTGACGTTGTTTGGCTTGTTAATTACAAAAGGCTGCTGAGCCCTGATCTCGAACCCTCTTGGAAGAAGCTGGCTTCTGCAGGGCTTGAATTTCCCATGGGCTAGGAGAACCAAGTGGAACCTCCACATCCAAAGGCAGTGTACCTCATCTGCTCGGCATAAGGAAGTAGATACCAAATCTAGGCCTTGCTAGTCATCTTTCCCAAGGCACCTGCTACATTTCCCTTCCTCCAAGGATCTCAGGGCAGTGTGAATGGTTCTCACTTCCACATTTAACGCTCAAAAATACCCCTGCGAGGTAGGTTAACCTGAGATAGAATGATCATCCAGTTTGTTTTTTGTGACAGAGTGGGGGACGTGAACCTGGGCCCCTCAGACACTCAATTGAAACTGTAGCAGCACTGCCTCTAGTTAACTGAGAGTTATCAGTATGAAATGGAGCCTCCATGTCCAGAGACAGTGTACCTCATATTCTGAGACAGAGGAGGTGCTGGTGACCTTTCCCAAAGTATCTATCCTAGTACAGTGCTATCCCGTCCTTCCTCCAAGGAGCTCAGGTTGGTGTGGTTCTTCCCTCTCATGTTTATCTTCACAACAACCCTGTGAGGTAGATTAAACTGATTTTTTTTTCTAGTAAAGTGGGGATTTGAACTGGGTTCTCACAGCTCTTGGTCTAAACAACACACCACACAGCCTCTGATCAATTGAAGACAGAAGGCTGCCTTAGACAGCCCCTTGCTCTGACACTACAAGGCATCTGATTTTTCCATATTAGCATTACACACAACCAATGCTCCCTCTAAACTGTGGAGTCTTGGGAGCAAAACTTCTGCTTTGTGAGCTCCTGGCATTAAAGTTGTGAGTGAGTGATTTGGCTACTGCATAAATTAGTTTGCTCTGGAGCCATCCTTCCTGGGCGAAGACGGAAATGTCTGATTTGGAGACTAAAAAACTGTGAGCTAGCTCACACTAACTCAGCTTAGAGGGAACACTGCACACAACATATATACTCAGGGGTCATTTCGTAGAAAAAGAGGTGCAGAAGCTCATTAGCATAAATCATTAGCATAACTCATTTGCATATGCCACACACCCTGACATCACCGGAAGTGTGTCAGAAGGCAACATCCACCGCTCAGACTCCACTGGACTGTTTTGGATTGCTAAGCTATTGGGGGGGGGGAGTGCAGATCTGTCCTCGCAGAGGAGGGAGAGCTTGTACCTGAATAAAACTTGGTCTTAAAGGTGCCACTGGACTGTTTTGAACCAGGGGGCCGGGAGGAGCTCTGCAACTTACCTGGTGGCTTCTTGCTCCGACTGAGGGCTGATTGGAGCAGGGGGTGGGGCTTGTTGCATGTGCTCACACCCTGGGCTCTTTACTGCCGGAGCTCCGCTCCTGTGCGCTCCTGCAGGAAATGATCCCTGTATATACTATATGAAAACGCCCTGAGCTAGACAGGCCAGGCTAGCCCCATCACATAAGAACATAAAAGAGCATAAGAGAAGCCAATGTTGGATCAGGCCAATGGCCCATCCAGTCCAGCACTCTGTGTCCCACAGGGGCCAAAACCCAGGTGCCATCAGGAGGTCCACCAGCAGGGCCAGAACTCCAGAAACCCTCCCACTGTGGCCCCCCAGGCACCACGAATATAGAGCATCCCTGCCCCAGACAGTGTGTTCCATCTATCCCTTGTGGCTAATAGCCACTGATGGACCTCTGCTCTATATATGTTTATCCCATCCCCCTCTTGAAGCTTGTAGCCATCACCACTTCTTGCAGCGGTGAATTCCATATGTTAATTACTCTTTGGGTGAAGGAGTACTTTCTCTTATCCCTTCTAAACCCACTGCTCCTTGATTTCATGAACTGCCCACGAGTTCTTGTATTGTGAGAAGGGGAGAAAAGTACTTTTCTCTACCTTCTCTATCCCAGGCATAATTTTGTAAACCTCTACCCAATGTTCCCTCTAAGCTGAGTTAGTGTGAGTTTTGTAGCCTCCGGCTCACCCATTTTTGTCTTGGCTCGGGAAGGGATGGCTCCAGAGCAAACTAATTTATGCAGCAGCCTGATTGCTCGCTCACAATTTTAATCCCAGGAGCTCACAAAGTGGAATTTTTTGCTCACAAGACTCCACAGCTTAGAGGGAGCATTGCCTCGGTCACGTCACCCCTCAGTCGTCATTTCTCCAAGCTAAAGAGCCCCAACCTCTTCAGCCTTTCCTCATAGGAAGGGTGTCCCACCCCCTTAAAATCATCTTAGCTCCCCTTCTCTGCACCTTTTCCAACGTTACAGTATCCCTTTTTTAATTTAATTTTTATTTTATTTTATTTCAACTTAAACAATGCACAAACTTTCATGGTTGTCAACAACAACATTACACAGCAAGGTAACTGCATGGGTTTATACAAACTTCAAAACAGATTACATGTGGTGAAAAACATCATAATACTTTTTAGGAACATTGAATTTAGAGAACATTTGCTTTCCCTCCAGATGCCACTAGGAAGCCTGCAAGATCGGTTTCCTCTTGCAGAGAGATGCCTCTGGTATTGAGGGGTAAACTGCATCTGTACATGGAGGCTCTGTTTAAGGAGGAGGGAGAACATAAGCTATTGGTGGATCTGCGATGCCTCCATTCACAGGAGCCAGATGTCTGTGACTACCTCTGGGG
>NW_015168122.1:136422-139933 GCF_001447785.1 Gekko japonicus
CCCCCCAGCCCTCCCCAAAAACTCGCGTGGCCTGCGGGGGCTAGCCGGGCACAGGTGTGCCACCAGCCCGGAGTCTGCGGCAATCTCTGCCCGGTGTGTTGCTAAGGGAAGACCGCAGAGGCCGGTGTGAGGCTCTTGTCCCCCCTCCCTCCCCCCGCCCGGGAGTCCCCGGCGGGAGCCCCGGCGGGAGCCCAGCTGGGTCTGTGTGCGGGGCGCTCGCAAAGCGGCGGGGCGGGGCGCCGGCCTCCCCGCAGTCCTCCCCAGCCCGGCGCCGCTCGCTCCAGTTCTGCAGCTGCGGGTTGATTGACGGGAGGGAAGGAACCGGGAGGCTGCCGGGGGCGGGCGGGGTGGTGGTGGTGGTGGTGGATGCAATTGACGGCATGTGGCTGGCAGGAAAGGGAGGGGGGAGGAGGAGGCGCTCTCCAAGGTAGGGGCACCGGCACGTAGCTGGTGCGCTGCCTCTAGGGTTGCCAGCTTTCCAGGCCGGGCCTGGAGATCTCCCGGAATCGCAATTGATCTCCGAGCGGCAGGGATTGGTTCCCCCCCCCTGGAGAAAATGGCTACCTTGGAGGGTGGGCTCCGTGGCACTACCCTCCCCCCTTTCCTCAAGCCTCTGCCTCCCCCCAGACCCCACTCCCCAAATCTCCAGGGATTTCCAACCGGGACTTGGCAACCCCACTCATAATGCAGGGCTCGTTCGCTGTTTCCTTTCGACAGTCTCGGGTTGTGGCTAAGCTCTTGGCGCAGTGGAGGGGGGGGAGTGTGTTTGTGCAGTGTCTGTGTTGGAAAGCAAGGTGGAAATCTGAATCCTGGGGGAATCGCTGGTACAGCGAACGGCAGGCGTCTGGGCTATACCGATGGGGAGCCCGTCTCTGCGAGCGCAGCTCGGACCTCCCACCGCACTGCAATGGGGGATGCTTCACTGGGATCTGGACCCGGGGCTTCCTGCAATTTCCAAATGGCTTCAGTGATTCCCCTCCCCCCCAGCGTCCTGAATCAGAAACAGAGGTTTGAAGTCGGCTTTGCAAGCCACGGTTTGCGCTGCCTGGACAGACCAACGGACGGTAGTTACCTCTGGGCCTCGGAGGCCTCTGCGCTCCCAGAAATGCTGAGCAGGCAGCGAAGGAAAGCGGATCAGCCCTTTTCTGCTCTCTTACAGGCTTGCGTCATCTAAGTCCAGGGAAGTCAGTGGGTGTCAGGAGGGGGGTAAATTCTGCTGAAGGAAGCCTTGTTATCCACCTGCCAGTGTTCTCTGTCCCTTCAACTAAGGTGCTCAGGGCACTGTACGCGGTTTCCCCTTCCTCTGCTTTATCCCCACAACAGCCCTGTGAGGGAGGTTAGGCAGAGAAAAAGTGACTGGCCCCAGATCAGCCAGTGAGTTTCCTGGTTATTTGACCCCTGCCACACACCCCAGACCAGTTCTCAACATGGGAAACTCACAAGAGTTCTACGTGAGGGTTAGCTCCAAGCCATGTCTGGGTTTAATGACTGAATCTACCTTGAACAAAGTTGGAGTCCAGTGGCACCTTTAAGACCAACAAAGTGTTATTCAGTGCATGAGCTTTCATGGGCATGCTCACTTCCTCAGATACAAAGGGTGCGTGCACAGGAAAGCTCGTACCTTGCATAAAACTTTGTTGGTCTGAAAGGTGCCGCTGGACTCAAACTTCGTTCTGCTGCTTCAGACCAACACCGCTGCCCACCTGAATGAATCTACCTCGGTTGTCCACCAGCCCTGATCCCAAGCAACTCCCTCTTTCAAGGGACCTGAACACATGAGGCTGCCTTCTACTGAATCAGACCCTTGGCCCAGCAAGGTCAGTATTGTTGAATCAGACTGGCAGTGGCTCTCCAGGGTGTCAAGGAAACACCATTTCCAACCTGATCCTTTTAACTGGAGATGTCGGGGATTGGACCTGGGATCTTCTGCATACAAAGCAGAGGCTTTTTCATGGCTCTTCTCTTTAGCAAGGCCACGTGAAGCTGCCTTATATCGAACCAGACCCTTGGTCCACCAAGGTCGGTATCGACTACTCCGACTGGCAGCAGCTCTCCAAGAAAAGGTCTAGCACACCACCTCCTGCCTGGTCCTTTTAACTGGAGATGCCGGGGACTGAACTCGGGACCAGGGCCGGCCCGAGGTTTTTTTGCACCCTAGGCGGGGCTACCTTCTGGCACCATCCGTTCACCCAATTATGGGGTTGCCAACCTCCAGGCGGAGCCTGGAGAGAAGGAAGTTCTACTTCTCTCCCCCTTTAGGTGAGTGAGGAGGCGGTGGCGAGGTTTCCGGGCACCCAATCCAAAACACCCCACATTTGGATTTACAAAAGCCGACCCCGGGCGGAGGGGGAAGGCGAGGCAGCCTTGCACTCCCCTTTCACGTGGCTGGGAGCAGCAATAGCACGTGGGCTTTTGGTGGAGGAGGAGGCACAGTTCAGCACCCCATCCAGGGCCCGGCACTCTAGGCTAATGCCTAGTTTGCCTAGTGGGTGAGCCGGCCCTGCTCGGGATCTTCTGCATGCAAAGCGCAGGCTCCTCTACAGAGCCATGGCCCTTCTCCTTAACAAGGCTACATAAAGCTCCTTTATAGCGAGTCAGACTATTTGTCTGTCGAGGCCGGTATCTTCTACTCTGACTGGCAGTCGCTCTACAGAAGGTCCCACTAGATGAGGTGCTGAACGGGTGACTCTGACCCTCTTCCTCGACGTGGCGTGTTTGTGCAGAGGGGAACGGGCTCCCCCGAGAGAGTGCACTGTGCCAGGAGCGGCTTCCCCATTCCCTGCCTTCCATCCAGCATGCTTCTGCTGACTGGGAAGGGCGGCGGAGGTGAGCTGTTTGTCTTACACGGCCTGCCCAGGAGACACGCGGAACTGGCAGTCGACAAACAGCCAGCCTCCTACGGGCAGTCAGACAAACAGCCAGCCCACTCCTGTCTGCGAAAACACACTGGGCGGAACAGTTAGGTTTGAGCCCAATAGCACTTTGGGGGCCAGCAAGATTTTCAGGGCTTAGGCTGCCAAGAGTTAAAGCTCCCAACGGTTGGATTCAAATCCAGTGAAAACTTAGAGATCAAGAAGATTTTCAGGGTATGAGCTTTTGAGAACCAGCGCTCCCGACAGTGAGATGTGAGTCCAGCAGGACTGCAGAGGCCCCGACCTGGATAGCCCAGGCTAGCCTGATCTTGTCGGATTTTGGAAGCTCAGCAGGGTCGGCCCTGGTTGCCACTTGGGTGGGAGACCTCCAGGGAAGACCAGGGTCGTGATGCAGAGGCGGGCAATGGCGAACCACTTCTGAACGCCTCTTGCCGTGGAAACCCCGCGGGATTGCCATAAGTCAGCTGTGACTTGAGGGCACTTCCCGCCACCGCAGTACTTTGGGGATCGACAAGATTTTCAAGCTACAAGAGGGGGACCCGTGATACTCGCGGGGGGGGGGAGAAGAGCTCCATCTCCTCCATCCCTCCTCTCCCCGAGGAGGCGGCGGCGGCGAGGCCGGGCCTCCCCCCGGCCCC
>NW_015168122.1:140211-149472 GCF_001447785.1 Gekko japonicus
CGGAGCGCGGATTTAGCGATCCGCACTCACGGGGGCAACTTCACTATTAGTATATAGATGAGTTTCAAGACTCAAAGCTGTCCCCAACAGGCCCTGGGTGGAAGTCAGGGAACTAAGCATGCCTTTCTGGCTGCGTGGGCGCTGGGGATCCCATTTCTCCTAGGCACGCCATTTGGAAGGCGAATGAGAGTCACACGTTTAACGGGGAGCTGGGTTAGCGTTCTCCCCACTCCAGCTTCCCTTTAATGTCTCATCTAATCAGAGTCTCCGGTGGAGTCTCAGCCTTCCACGTCATCTCCTACCCGATCTTTTAAAACTGGAGATACTGGGGATTGAAACCGGGGCCTCCGGCATGCCAAGCAGATGTTCTGCCACTGAGCCACAGCCCTTCCCCGTTTACCTGGAGATGCCAGAGATTGAGCCTGGGATCTTCTTCTGCATGCCAAGCAGATGCTCTGCCACTGAGCCACAACTAGCGTTCCCTCTAAGCTGAGTTAGTGTGAGCTAGCTCACAGTTTCTTAGCCTCCAGCTCACATATTTTTGTTTTAACCCAGGAAGGATGGCTCCAGAGCAAACTAATGTATGCAGTCGCCAAATCGCTCGCTCACACCTTTAACGCCAGTAGCTCACAGAGTAGAGTTTTTGCTCACAAGACTCCACAGCTTAGAGGGAGCATTGGCACAACTGTTCCCCATTGACCTGGAGGTGCTGGGGGTTGAACCTGGGACTTTCTGCATGCCGAGCAGTTGTTCTACCGCTGAGCAATGTCCTCTCTTGAACTGCAGCATCTACTCATTGGGTGTCAAGAAATAGATGGCTATGTCTATTTGTTTGGTGTAGTGGTTAAGTGCACGGACTCTAATCTGGGAGAACCGGGTTTGATTCCCCACTCCTCCACTTGCACCTGGCTGGATGACCTTGGGCAAGCCATAGTTCTGATAAGAGCTGTCCTTGAAAAAGGGCAGTGTCTGTCAAGAGCTCTCTCAGCCCCACCTACCTCACAGGGTGTCTGTTGTGGGGAGGGGAAGGGAAAGGAGTTTGTAAGCTGCTCTGAGACTCCCCTGGGTAGTGAAGGGCGGGGTATAAATCTAATATCATCTTCTTCTTCTATGTCATGTGAGACTCTGGGAATGGGATGGGTGTATAAAGCATGACTATGGGATGGTGCTCACATGGATACTCGTTGCCTGAGTATATGTGTGTGCAATTTCATGCTCTCTACACATGCTGTGTGCGTAGTTTTGTGTGTTTGCATGTGTGTGCTGGGCCATCTGTTCATTTGTGGATGTGTGAATGGCATTTTCTTCTGGGTATTTAACTTGTCATGGCTGGGTGTATGTGAAAGGAGTCTGCGCTTGCAAGCATGCTGGCTTCCCGGGTTTAATGTGGGCTGTGTACTGCGGGGGTGGTGACGGTGGATAGTGTCCTAGTTCCACGGTAGGAGATCCCTATTTTGGGTGCCGAAGGTGGAACCTTCGACAATGTCTTTGTGAGACTGTGTAATCACAGCCGGCACGCCTGCTGTTTCTTCAATGGGATGCCATTTGTGAAGGGGAGGATGGTGTGGGAAGGCACCAGACACATATCAAGAAATCCGCATGCGTGCGCGCGAGACCCAAGCATAATTTGCTGAGCGACTGCAACCTTTCTCCATGAACACTCAGGAAGGACTGGGGCTGCTTCCACTGGCGGGGGGGGGGATTCTCAGCCATTCGGGGCCAGTTGTGCGCAGTGAAGCAGGTGTTCGGTGTGTCTAGGTGCACGCACGCATGCCGTGGCTAATAGCTCTCCCTTTCCTCCGCATGATTGAGTGGCCCTGCTATCCAGGCCAAGGGGATGTGCTGTTCTGCACGCAGCCTTGGGGCGGTGGACAGAGAGGCTGCAACACTGACTCCACCCAAAGAGGGTCAAGGCAGTTAGCTAGTAACCGGCTGCTCGCGGTTCCACACATTACAGAGAGGCAACACCTGGATTTGCCACCATGTTCCACCCCACAGGGAGCTGCAGGCCACTGTGTGTGTGAAGTGCCCGCCAAGTCACAGCCGACTTACGGCGACCCCAGCAAGGGGCTCACAAAACAAGTGAGAAGCGGAGGTGGTTTGCCACTGCCTTCCTCTGCAGAGCCTTCCTCGGTGGTCTCCCTTCCATGCACCGACCCTGCTGAGCTTTTGAGATCTGAGGAGATCAGGCTCTATCGTGCTGCCTTCCCTCCCCCTGCAGACCGTTACAGTTCTCTAATAAGTGTTTCTGTATGATACAAGCGTTGGTTGCATCCAGACTTTACACACTTAAATATACACTAAAAGCAACTTAGCTATAGATCTGTAGAAACTGAATGTGAAATGCCCCCCACCCCCAAACAAACAGGCATGCCTGAAGCCAGGGGTCATTTCCTGCAGGAGCGCACAGGAGCAGTAAAGAGCCCAGGGGGCGGGCACATGCAACAAGCCCCGCCCCCTGCTCCCAGCAGCCCTCAGTCAGAGCAAGAAGCAGCTAGGTAAGTTGCAGAGCTCCCCCGCCCCCAGCCCCCCGGTCCAAAACAGACCAGTGGCACCTTTAAGACCCATGTTTTATTCAGGCACAAGCTCTCCCTCCTCTGTGAGGACAGATCTGCACGTTCCCCCCCCCAATAGCTAGCCATCCAAAACAGTCCAGTGGAGCCTGAGCGGTGGGTGTTGCCTTCTGACACACTTCCGGTGAGGTCAGGAGGTGTGGCATATGCAAATGAGTTATGCTAATGAGTTATGCTAATGAGCTCCTGCACCTCTTTTTCTACGAAATGACCCCTGCCTGAAGCAAATCCATCTGAACCTTGCCTGCAGACATAAGAACATAAGAGACGCCATGTTGGATCAGACCAGTGGTCCATCTGGTCCAACTCTCTGTGACACACAAGTGGCCAAAACTCAGGCACCATCGGGAGGTCCACCAGCGGGGTCAGGGCTCCAGAAGACCTCCCACTGTTGCCCCCCCAAACACCAAGGATACAGAGCATCACTGACCCAGACAGAGTGTTCCATCTATAACTTGTGGCTAATAGCCACTGATGGACCTCTGCTCCGTATGCTTATTCATCTTCATCCCTTTTCACAAGTTACAGTGATCCCATGTACAATCCTTGCAGTGTACACTTGATTGACCTTTATATGGGTGTCGAGTAATTCTCATGTTGTACTGAAATCACACCTTCGCATATTTTATATTTTATTTTACTTCCTTTATATACAGAGTAATGCATGTGAATGTTTAATCTGTCTAGTACATTCTTATCCACCCTGACATGGATGGCCCAGGCTAGCTTGATCTTGTTAGATCTCAGAAGCTAAGCAGGGTCAGCCCCGGTTGGTATTTGGATGGGAGACCACCAAGGAAGTCCAGGGTTGCTACGCAGAGGCAGGCAATGGCAAACCACCTCTGAATGTCTCTTGCCTCAAAAATCCTATGGGGTCACCATAAATTAGCTGCAAGTTTCCGTCACCACATTCTTATCCAGCTTTCCTTCTGGGAGCTCAGAGTGACGTACACAGCTCTCCGTTATTATCACAACAGCCCTGCGAGGAAGGTTGGGTTGAGATACAGTGATTGGCCCAAGGCCACCCAATGATCTTCATGAATGAGTGGGGATTTGAACCCAGGTCTCCTGAATGCTGGTCCGACCCCTCCGCAGTACTGCTCTTGGACTCAGTTCTCTTGCAATTGCTAGTAAAGTGTATCAGAATGACTACCGAATCTGTAAATAGTCATTGAAATGGGAACATGTACATTTCAGTGGATACTGAACGTTCTTCTAATTCTTCTGTGGTCAAAAGAACAGAAAAAGCTTAAGGAGTGTGCATTAAACCTTGGTGAGGACCTGCCTGCAGACCTGTAGTTGGTCTGTGCCAGGGGTCATTTCGTAGAAAAAGAGGTGCAGGAGCTCATCAAAATAACTCATTAGCATAACTTATTTGCATATGCCACACCACCTGACATCACCAGAAATGTGTCAGAAGACAACCCCCACCGCTCAGGCTCCACTGGACTGTTTTGGATTGCTAGCTATTTTGGGGGGGGGGGGGAATGTGCAGATCTGCCCTCACAGAGGAGGGAGAGCTTGTACCTGAATAAAACATGGTCTTAAAGGTCCCACTCGACTAATTTGGATGGGGGGGCGTGGGGGTCTCTGCAACTTACCTGGCTGCTTCTTGCTCTGACTGAGGGTTGCTGGGAGCAGGGGGTGGGGCTTGTTGCATGTGCCCGACCCTGGGCTCTTTACTGCCGGAGCTCCGCTCCTGTGCGCTTCCGCAGGAAATGACCCCTGCTCTGTGCCCTTTTTTGTCTTTCCTGTTGCTATTTTTGCCACCTGAGAAGCCTAGGTTGGTGTCACATGTGTGCGGTGCTGGAGGATTGCATATTCATGAGGGCAAGTCATGCCTCTACCTTCTCTAGAGATTTGTGCGAGGTGTTTCTCTGTGGCTTTCTGAAACGTTTCTGGAAAACATTTACTGGACCAGAGCTTGCTAGCGTACCAGCATGCAAGCCGATGCATGAAGCAGAACACTTCCTTCTCCCGGCAGACACCAGTGCTGTAGGATCTATCCAAAGGTATCTCCTTTTTTGCATGGGGTTTCTCCTCTCTGGAATCTGCACAGGACCAGTTGCCTATAGCGAGCGTCACAACTGTCCTCTGTCGAAGGCTTTCCGGTTAGCCCTTCCATGAATTTACAGAAGGAGGACTGTGCTGAGTGATGTCAGTTGACTCATTATGAGCTTCTTCTCTCACTTTACGATCCTTACCTCATTGAGTTTTACAGCAACCCTGTAAATTACAGTTCCCAATTCACCAACGGAGAAATTGAAGTGTATTGAAGGGAGCTGGTTAGCCAACCACCAGCCGGTTTCCCCGGCTGACTCCGTATTTGAACACCGTGCAATTTTATCCAGATGTGGAATCACTATCAAAGCATCACCTGCACAACAGGGAGATGGTTAAATGACTTAAATTGACCTTTTTTTTCTGATGAATTTTAACTGGGGAAAGATCAATGCCATGTGTTGTTGGGGGGGGGTTGCCTTAAAAAAAGCAACCTAAATCAAGCAGGGTTCCTAACTGGGTACAGGGTGGGGGTAGAGAGTTCAGATTAGGAGAACCAGATTCTTCCAAGAAATTTAAAATGGGGAGAGCTTGCTCTCCCCCCCTCCCCATCTATATATCTAATAGCAAAAGGCGCCCCCTGCGTGTGGATACCTAAATCCGCGCATCGGGGGCACCTGGGGGGGAGGGAGATTTTTGTGCACACTTGGGGAAGTTCCCAGGTGTGCACAAAAAATCTAAAAACACGGAAAAAATACCGGGGGGAATACTTAAATCCCCCCAAAAGTGACAGAGCGTTCCCTGCGCATGCGCAGGGAACGCTCTGCGAACTCCCTCGCCGCCGCCGCTACCACTGCTTCGAAGCCAGGGTGGAGGAGACGGGGGAGGAACTTACCTCCTCCTGCTGCTTCCTCCTCTGCCTCATGTGTGGAGGTCCCTGCCCCCCCCCCGCGAGTATCGCAGGTCCGCCCCTTGTTTTCTCTAATTTGAACTCTGTGATTCGGTCCAGCCCTGTATATAGTATATTATTTTTTCAAGACTGAAGCAGGAGTCTCAATTGAGCATGAATTATACATTTAAATCAATACTTCCAATGGGCACAGCTGCCGATCAATGAATCCTGGGAACCGTAGTTCACACTGAAGGAGCAGGGGGCCCACTAACAAGGACTCCTCAGCAACCTTGCAAACCTCTCGTTCCAAAGACTCCAGGTTGGGAATGCTGATTGTTTTGGATTAGTTGATATTGGCCGTGTAGGGGTGTCTAACGTGATAACCCTCGGGCACGGAGGATCTTCCCCCCCCACGCCTAACGAGTGCATGACAGCTGCGCCTAATTATTTATTCACTTGGATAGTTATACTTCCCTTTTCTCTCCTATGGCAGCCTCCCCTGCTCCATTCTGACATCACAACAACCCTGCAAGGTAGATTAAACTGAGAGAGTACAAGGTCACCCTAGGATTGCCTGGTTCCCCCTGGCCATTGGGGGGGCATGGGGGGAGGGTTGCCCGATTCAGGGGTGTCAACCATACAGTCCACGCTCCAAAGCATCCCTTTTCTCCAGGGGAACTGATCTCTGCACTCTGGAGAGGAGCTATAATTCTGGGGGGGATCCCAGGGTCCCACCAGGAGGCTGGCATCCCTATTACCCATAAAGTATCTAGGAATGTGAACACAGGTCGCCCAGATCCTAGCTGGAGACTAACCGCTATGCCAGGATGACTGAGGAGGGAAAGACACTCTGTGCATGCTCTGAATCCCTCTCTCCCTTCTTGGTGACTTTTAAATTTTCACATTCGGAACAGAGCGGCAGGTCTCCGATGCGGCCTAGCTCACGGCACACCTTGTTCGGTGGCAGATCCTACCTTAAACCTGAGGCGTGGCTTATCTCCCTCCCGTTGCTTCCTCAGAGATGCCTTCACCTCGCCCTGGCTTTCAAGGACTCCTGAGGGTCGGGCTCAGAGTCATTCCCTCCTACCCCTCCCAGCTCCCAAACAGGGTCAGCACATTTACAGGATCTCTGCGCTGGGCCTCCACCCACACCGCCGAGAATCAGCAGCTCCCGTCAAGGGGACTTGACGTGGGGTGACAGGGGAACTTGTCTAGGCCAGACGGGGAGAGGGAAATGCTTCTTCAAGCGGAGAGGCATCTCTGGGAAATGACACTCCCTTTTGATCGCTTCTTCCACCGCTGCGGCTGCCCCCGGCCTGGCTCTCGCTCGCCTGCAGGGTGTTTCTTTGGCTGGCTTCCAGAGGCGTCTCAGCATCCTGCTGAGTCAGGATAGGGGAGTTCTGGATCCACACGGACTCGTCCAGCGTCTGGCTTATTTCTTCCTGGAAAGGGCCTTGGATAACAGGAGGGTCATGGAGGATGCTTGGGGGGCAGACGCAGAGAGGATCGGAGGCTGCCTGTCGGTAGCTATTGGGGGAGCCGGACAGCCCTGCTTGCAAGCGGAGGGGCACCCTGTCGTGGGGGGAGCCAGACTGAGTCCCTGAAAAACCTCCCGCAGATGGTTGGCTGGAGGCCAGGCGCGAGACTCCCGAAGCATCCCAGTCTCCTCAGCTGCCCCCTCCGAGCCCTGGCAGCCGATCCACACACTGCGCCCAGGCTATGCAGTGGCCTGTCTCCATGGCAACTCCCATCCCCTGCATTGGAGTGTGCATTATTCATCCGCAGTCCCTTCGCTGCAGCAGGCAGGCAGGCAGGCAAACGCCCCCGATCCTGCATCAAGCGAGCAATCGGTCGGGAGGCCTCTCTGCAGAGAGAAGCCCCATTCACAAGTGACAGTGAGTGCACGTACGACCTGCACGCACTCGGGCTTTTTGCTTTATACGTACCTCAAGTAATTTTCGTGCTGCATTCAATGCATGTACAGCATGTGCAATTGAAACTTCACATTTATCCAGGTACCGATCCCCAATTTTATCTGTTAAGTGAATGCATGTTGGCTCTTTCATACACATGGGAGTGTGCAGATACATGCAGGCTGTACATGTATTCAATGTCACATGTGAACAGGGCTAGATAGGATGGGGGTAGTGGTGGGAGTCAACATCGGGAGACCAATTTGATGCCTAGGCAGGGGTGGCAAGGACCACATAGGAGAGCCAGCGTGGTATAGTGGTTTAAAGCGTCAAACTAGGATCTGGGTAAATCCAGGTTCGAGTTCCACTCATGCCATGGTAGCTTGCTGGGTGACCTCAGGCCAGTCACAGTCTCTCAGCCTAACCTACCTCACAGGGTTGTCATGAGGATAAAATGGAGGAGAATGATGTAGAAGAAGATAAGAGATTGGATTTATACTCCACCCTACACAACCTGAAGGAGCCTCAGAGTGGCTTACAATCCCTTCCCCTCCCCACAATAGACACCCTGTGAGGTAGGTGGGGCTGAGAGAGCTCTTTTGAGGACTGCCCTCGAGAGAACAGCTCTGAAAGAACTTGTGACTGGCCTAAGGTCACACCAGCAGCTGCATGTGGAGGAGTAGGGAATCAAACCCGGTTCTCCCAGATTAGAGTCCGCGTTCCTAACCACAACACCAAACTGGCTCTCTCTGCTTTGTAACCTGCTTTGTGTCCCCTGTGGGGTGAAAGGCAGGAGATAAACAAAGTGAATAAGAACTAAATAAAAGTAAAAGATGGGGATGGGATCTACTGGCCTGTGGGACCCCCAGAGGTGCCGGGGTGGGTGGGTGGACAAGGGAGGCTCTACCTTGTCAATCTGCTGCAAGTCAGGGACAGATCGGTGATTTCACTTACTAGGTGCTTTCACACACGCTGAATAATGCACTTTCAATCCACTTTCAATGCACTCTGCAGTTATGTCTTACCTGTCTGCCGGTGGGTGGGGTGTGTGTCCTGGCTTGATCCTGAGATCTTGCCGCAATGACGTCACCTGGGAGTTATGTCACCGCACTGGGCACGTTGTACAGGGGATGCTCTAGCATTCGGCTAAAAACTCTATGGTCACCAGCTGGCCAGTGGCCGATTGGGACCCTTGAAATTGGGGAAACCCTGCCCCCCCATTGGGGGGCTGGCGACCCTTTCTGCAGTTGGATTTTGCTTGCAAATAATCACTAAGTGCATTAAAAGTGGTTTGAAAGTGCAGCTGCTAAAGTGCGTTGTAAGTGGATGAAAAGTACATCATTCAGCATGTGTGAAAGTGCTCAGTAGGAAAGTTCCTGGTGGGGCCACTACCGTGGGGGGGGGAGCCCCTGCAGTTCTGCCAGTGGTGCATGGGTCGCATGACTCAGCTTGAGCCACAGCTGATTTAATGTCCCCAGTCTGCTTCTTCTGCAAGTGTGGAAAGGGGGTGGGCTTAAGCCCCTCTCTACTTTCCACAAAACGTCTAACATTTCAGTGACAGACAGCGTGGGGTGATCCATGGAAGTTCGCTGGGTGTCAGGTTCTATAGTCAGATCACACCACACAGCGCTTCATAAGAAGTATTCTGTTTATTGGTAGTTCATAACTATGACACTTGAACGGTTTTTGTCAGGAATGGCCCAAAGCAGCAGGGCCCCCAAAGTTATAGTAGTTTCAAAGCACCCCCCATTACAAGCATAAGCCCAGGGGTCATTTCCTGCAGGAGCGCATAGGAGCAGAGCTCTGGCAGTAAAGAGCCCAGGGGGCGGGCACATGCAACAAGCCCCGCCCCCTGCTCCTTCTCTCCCTCTTTCTTTCCCTC
>NW_015168122.1:149678-153155 GCF_001447785.1 Gekko japonicus
TCTGTGTGAGGGCAGATCTGTGTGTTGTCTCTCCCCCCCCCCCCAGCTAGCAATCCAAGCCTGAGCGGTGGGTGTTGCCTTCTGAGCCTGAGCAGTGGGTGTTGCCTTCTGACACACTTCCAGTGACGTCAGGGAGTGTGGCATATGCAAACGAGTTATGCTAATGAGCTCCTGCACCTCTTTTTCTAGGAAATGACCCCTGCATAAGCCAATAAGCATTGTGCATGATCCCGCGCGCGAGAGAGAAAAGTGAGCAGGAGAAAATGAGTTGTTAGTTCCCAACAGGTCAGGAGCAGCTGGAAGCCCAAGGTCAAAAAAGCATACAGAGATAATAACCCAGACAGGAGACATCGTTAGTGTACCAGGAGGGAGGATCACTCCCCACACATTCCAAAGACATGGCAGTGTTAACTGACACTGGGTGACCTTGGGCCAGCCACACCGTCTCAGCCTCGCCTACCTCACAAGGTTGTTGTGAGGATAAAACGGAGGAAGGGAGAACGATGTTGTACACTGCTTTGGATCCTCAACAGATTCATCTAGTTCCCTTTTAAACCCATCTGGGCTCCTGGCCATCATCCTGGCTGATTCTTTTTACATTGTAGCTAAACACTCTATCTGATTTTGAATGCTGCAGACGGGGCCATGGGCGTATGAAATAAAACACACGTGGGTGAGTGGCCCATGTTGCATCTTAAGAATATCTATTCCTACTTACTCCACGGGTGAACATCTCTGCATGAGTAGGGCCTACACTGTATTTTATAATTGTTGGGTTTAATAGGTCCAGTATATTACATGATGAGTTTGAAATATATTAATCTTTAACATGGAGTGCTCAGCTTTTACTTTATCACCGAGGAAGGCTTTTTAGCTGAAACGCGTTTGGTTCTTGTATTTGGATACATTTTGTACCTTTTAACCTGTATTTATATATTCTGACATTTGTCCTGATATTAGGTATAGGTACTTATATACAGAACCATAGATACATTTATTTATTTATTTATTTATTTATTTATTTATTGGATTTTAACCACCCTCTCCCAGCCAAAGCCGGCTCAGGGCAGCTTACATAAAATCAATACATAATTTAAAATAAAATGTGATTAATTTGAATCAAAACATTTCTAAAATCATTTAACTACACAACTCAATAAAGTGCTCATCAATATAATTTTTATATTGGCACTGCGTGTTTAGCCATTTTTCACTATTTTTTTTGGGTCTCAACCTTTTTGCTGTGAGACCTTTTTATCTGTCCTGGACCTCACTACAAACACTGGCAGTGAATCCCATCATTTAATCAGTCATTGAATAAAAGAAGTATTTCTTTTCGTTAATCCTGAATCTGTCCCACATCAACTTCGCTGCGTGCCCCTCCAAGATCTAATATTGTGGGAGAGGGAGAAAGAGTCCTCTCTGTCCACTTTCTTTACTCCATGCCCTAATTTTATAAACTTCTAGCACCACCACCTTCTTTCTTTCTTTCTTTCTTTCTTTCTTTCTTTCTTTCTTTCTTTCTTTCTTTCTTTCTTTCTTTCTTTCTTTCTTTCTTTCTTTCTTTCTTCCTTCCTTCCTTCCTTCCTTCCTTCCTTCCTTCCTTCCTTCCTTCCTTTCTTTCTTTCTTTCTTTCTTTCTTTCCTGGAATGTCCCAGGCTCTTCAGCCTTTCCTCATGGGGAAGGGGCTCCAGCTCTTCGATCGTCTTCTACCACAAAGGAAAAGGATAAGCATAGGGTTGCCAGCTCCAGGTTGGGAAATACCAAGAGATTTTGCGGGTGGAGCCTGAGGAGGGTGGGGTTTGGGGAGGGGAGGAGCTTCAATAGGGTATAATCCCACAAAGCCCACCTTCCAAAGTGGCCATTTCCTCCAGGAGATCTCGCCTGGAGATCAGTTGCGATCCCAGGAATTCTCCAGCCACCACCTGGAGCTTGCACCCCACCAATGTTCACTGTGAAAACATTGATTCAAGTAAAGTTACAATCCACAAATTTGCTGCGTCTTCTTTTTGTTTCTTTATTTTACGTCATGCAGTGCTGCTGCTGCTTCCAACAATTGTCATGCGACTACAGATTTCCCAGGTAAACAATCTGTTTCCCTTAATGCTTCATCCAGTCACTTTATACTGGAGCCCATGCTCTACATCTCCTACTCAGAATTAATCTTGTATTCTCTTGGCATCTTCCAGCAGCATAGGCTCCCAGTATAAAGTGACCTGATGAAGCATTGAGGGAAACAGATTGTTTACCTGGGAAATCTGTAGTCGCATGACAACTGTTGGAAGCAGCAGTAGCACTGCATGATGTAAAATGAAGAAGCAGCAAATTTGTGGACTGTAATTGGACTTGAATCATATTTTTCACAGTGAACATTGGTGGGGTGCAACCTTGGTTGAGTCACTGTGGTATATTAGTGGCTGGAACCAGCTAGAGCTTGGCAACCCTAAATAAAATCCCCCCATCACTCCATTCCCCCTTTGGGTTGTCAACTTCCAGGTGGAACCTGGAGATCTCCCAGAATTCCAACTGATATCCAGACAACGGAGACCAGTTCCCCTGGAGAAAATGGCAGCTTTGGAGGGTGGACTCCATGGCACTGTACCCAAATGAGAACATAAGACCATAAGAGAAGCCAATGTTGGATCAGGCCAATGGCCCATCTAGTCCAACTCTCTGTGACACAGTGGCCAAAAATACCAGGTGCCATCAGGAGCTCCATCAGTGGGGCCAGGGCACTAGGAGCCCTCCCACTGTTGCCCACCCCCCAAGCACCAAGAATACAGTGCATCACCTGCCCCAGACAGAGAGTCCCTATCTATACCTTGTGGCTAATAGCCACTGATGGACCCCAAGCACCAAGAATACAGTGCATCACCTGCCCCAGCCTGTGAGTTCCTATCTATACCTTGTGGCTAATAGCCACTGATGGACCTCTGCTCCATATGCTTATCTAATTCCCTCTTGAAGCTGTCCATGCTTGTAGCCACCACCACCTCCTGTGGCAGTGAATTCCATGTGTGAATCACTCTTTGGGTGAAGAAGTACTTCCTTTTATCTGTTCTAACCTGACCGCTCAGCAATTTCATAGAGTGCCCACAAGTTCTTGTATTGTGAGAAAGGGAGAAAAGTACTTCTTTCTCGACCTGCTCTATCCCATGCATAATCTTATAAATCTTATAAATCTCGATCATGTCACCCCTCAGCCGTCGTTTCTCCAAGCTAAAGAGCCCCAAGCACTTTAACCTTTCTTCATAGGGAAAGTGTTTCAACCCTTTTAGCATTCTAGTTGCCCTTTTCTGCACTTTTCCCAATGCTATAATGTCCTTTTTGAGGTGTGGTGACCAGAACTGTACACAGTACTCCAAATGAGGACGCACAATACTGGGGCATTATGATACTGGCTGATTTGTTTTCAGTTCCCTTCCTAATAATCCCCAGCATAGTGTTGGCCTTTTTTATTGTCACACACTGTCTTGA
>NW_015168122.1:153381-155688 GCF_001447785.1 Gekko japonicus
CTCCGATGGGAATGCAGTAGCATTTTTATCACTTTTCTAATTAGTGAGGATCTGCAATGCGTGTTTTTATAAACCCTTCCTTGGAATGGAAGGATTGCCTAGCCAGACCAGATATCACCTTCTTTTAACCATTCCATTTTATTACCACTAGATGGAGCATTGTTACTATCCCAGGATTTCAGAAGCTTAGCCGAATCTTCAAGGAACAGAAAAAAAGCTAGGCTGCATTTGAATGCAAAGATGGATTATGCCTCTGATGCTTGAGCATTTTGGCGATCTCCAGATGCGGCATAGCAAACATTTATGCTTACCGTTCACATTGTTAATTGTATTCTGAAAAAAGAGCAACTCTGAGGATTTCTATATGGTACTTGTGCCGTTTCCATAGCATGGCCCTGCAGAATATCTGAAAGACCATCATCTCCCAAATGTTTCTTCCTGGGAACTAAGATCACAGGGAAAAGCTGTCTTGCCAGTCAAGAAGCTCACCTGATGAGCACATGAGGGGCATTTCAGTGGAAGCCCCACGATTATGGAATAACCTCTCCAGGGAGGGGTACCTTCCCCTTCGCTTTCCATCTTTAGGAGGCAGTTGAAGACTGTTTCATTCAGGACAGTATTTAATTCATCTAATTCTTCAGTTTATTGGCAGTCTTGAAACTGTGGGCGATTTTGCACTGGAGCTGCCTCGCGGTTGCACCGCCGTTTGCCCCGACACAAATATGTCAATTTCACACCCAAAGCTGCGGGGCTGCATTTTGACTCGCAGCTTCACCCGATTTCCCCCACAGTTTTGTAATCCTGGTTTTTGAGGATCACGACACTGTGGAGGAAATCGAGTGAAGCCGTGGGTCAAATGCAGCCCCGCAGCCTCGGGTGTGAAATTGACAAATAGTGTTGGGGCAAACGGCGGTGCAACCGCGAGGCAGCTCTAGTGCGAAATCGCCCTAACAGGTTAGTGAGACAAGATCTTCCCTTACAGAACCCATGCTGAGTCTTCCTCAGCACGAGATCCCTCGCCTCCACAAGCTCCGCCCTCCCCAGGCTCCAGTCCCAAGTCTCCGGGGATTTCCTAACCCAGAGTTGGCAACCCTCCTCACCTCCCCTGTAATGGTGACATCGAAAGAAACCACCACAGAGCTCGGATCCCTGTCTAGTTTGTTTCTCTATCCCAAAATGCAGAACTTCTGGGAATCCTCACCCACCAGTAAACAGCCCATTGGGGGGGGGGGCGCAGATGCAGTCATGAAAGTATATTCTTGTGTGCCAAATCCCTCACCGTCATCTGGGGCCCCTTCAGCACAAACCGTGTCAACAGACCGATGCTCACCGGCAGACAACAAATTCATAACAGGGGGGTAATAGAGTGGATGACCAGGGCTATTTTTGGGCAGGAACGCACAGGAACGGAGTTCCATAATGAGTTCCTGCTGGGCTTTTTCTACAAAAAGAGCCCTGGATGATACTATGCCATGCATTCACCGGGCGGCCACCACTGGCAAGTGATGGCCATAGGATTCTAGAAGGCCTGCCAGCTCATCCGTCACACAGCTGAGGCTGCAGGGACCATTAAACAGGCAGGCATGGGAGTGGGTGGATCAGGGCCCGGGAGGGAGAGGCAGGCAGGGAGGCAGATCTAGAGAGCAAAGTGCCAAAGCAAGATTGATTTGAGGTTATACACGGAGCAGAACAGGGTAAAATCCATGGCTGCTTCAGGCTACAGAACTGGGGTTAGGGTTGCCAGCTCTGGGTTGGGGAATTCCTGGAGCGTTTGGGGATGGAGCCTGGGCAGGGAGGGGCTCGGGGAAGGGGAGGGACCCCAGCAGGGTAGTAATGCCATAGAGACCAACTCCCCCAAACAGCCATTTTCTCCACGGGAACCCGATCTTTGCCTTGGGAGACCGACTGTAATTCTGGGAGATCTTCGGCTGCCACCTGGAAGTTGGCAACCCTAACTGGGGAAAGTATAATTTTTAGGATTTTCTTCTGCAAAAAACAAACAAACTTCTTCCAAGTAGAAAACTGGTAGGAGATGGAGGAAACTAGGTTTTAAAAAAACCCTTTATGCTTTTAAAAAAACCTCATAGGGAATTAAAAAAAAAAAAGGCAGGTGCCATTCAACAGGACAAGGGGTCCCCAATCTGGTTCCTGGAGACCCCACACGGCACCCACACTGACACCGTTCCTGGTGTCCATCAAGTGTTTTTGGAATGTGGCCAGGGCCAGGTGGGGCTTTTGCCCAGCGAGGCTTCTGATTGGCCATTCGAGGTGTGGGGTTGGTTTTTTGTTTTTTTTTGGTATCGTGTG
>NW_015168122.1:155988-213210 GCF_001447785.1 Gekko japonicus
CAGCGCCCCCCCCCCCCCAGCACAAGGACCGTCACGGTGCGGCTGAAGGTGAGCTGTGGCAGCTGCCATCTTGTTCCTGGCTCCACCTCCTGCGGCAGCTGTTTTGTGACTGCGCCCACCATGGTGTGCTATATTTCCCGCAACATATACATAAAGGCAGGGCCAGCCCAAGGTTTTTCGACGCCCTAGGCAAAACTAGCGCCCCCCCCACAACGCTGCCTTGTGGCGCCCCCCTCACCTTGTGTCTCCCCCCCCCGCCATCGCGTGCTTCTCCGGCACTCAAGCCGGGTACTAAACTGAGCACATTGGGTGTGTGTGGGGGGGCTACAAGGCTCTTCAGAGGGTGGCCCTTCTGCTTTTTCTTCCCCCCTACCTGCTTTCCCCCATCTCTCCTCCCCCCGGGGGACCAGGACCCCCCCAGCCACGTGTGCTGTGTCCCCTCGCTTCCCACGGGGGTGGAGCCAAAGAGACTCACCGAGGGTGGCGTGGAGGAGTGGTCTGGTCCGAGCAGGCCCATCTCGAAGGAGGAAGTGGCAGCAGATCTGCTCCAGCCCCCTCTATGCACCGTGCATGCCTACCTGAGCCGCCCTGCTGCTGGGCTCTTCAGGCGGTGCCGTCTGCCTCCTCCCCACCCTGCAGGCCACCTGCACCTCAGGACAGGCCCTGAGCGCAGTGGGGGGGCGCTTCCTCCCTCCTCGCTTCCTTCCCCACCCACTTCTGGGCGCACTGGGCTTCAGACTCGGGGTGAAAGAGGTGGTGGCGGCGGAGGCAGCAGTCCCCCGGTCAGGGACTAGATGCATGCAGGGCTTTTGGCGGCGGGGGGGGGGATTTTGGCAGGGAAGGCCGGGTGCAGTTTGGCACCCCTAAGGGCTGGCCTGCTCTAGGCGACTTCTCAGCTCCTTACAAGGTAATGCTTTTCTATTATTTCAATGTTGGGCAAGGTCTCCCCAGCGCTAACCGGCACCCTTAAAGGTTACTACAATGTTACAGGACCAAAACATGTTGCGGGAAATATAGTTTTGCTAGTTTTTTTGTCACTCGTTACTGTGAGCTGTATCTTTGTTGTTGCCGTGCCCCCCACACCATGTCAAAATTCCAATGGAGCCTGCAGGTGCGAAAAGGTTAAGGACCCCTGCAACAAGACAGTCTGTCCAGGCGAAGTGGTGTAGTCCTGTGTACCACCTTAGGAGCCAGTTTGGTGTAGTGGTTAATTGTGCGGACTCTAATCTGGGAGAACCGGGGATTCCCCACTCCTCCACTTGCACCTGCTGATGTGACCTTGGGTCAGTCGCAAGCTCTGGCACAGCTGTCCTTGAAAAAGAGCCGTTTGTGTCAGAGTTCTCTCAGCCCCACCCACCTCACAGGGTGTCTGTTGTGGGGAGAGGAAGGGAAAGGAGTTTGTAAGCCGCTCTGAGACTCCAAGTGAAGGGCGAGGTACAAATCCAATCTCCTCCTCTCCTCCTCCTCCTCCTTTACTACCTCATTCTATTCAGTAGACCAGACCTCATGTATACGCTCTGTTAAATAGTGGGTTCCATGGATGAGCAAGCGCGAGTCTAGTGATCAGCTCAACTTTGTGATTTCAGCAAGAGCAAGACAAGACCCCAGAGCCACAGCCCTGTTAAATAGCATGCAATTGCCACACCCAAACACACCACACTTCCAGTGATAGGCTATTTACATAACATTACTACTTGATTGGTTATTTCCAGAGTCCTGGAAGGCTATTGTTCTTGGGCCCCAAGCTCAGCCAGTCTCTGGCAGAACAGTCCTGGGATGTTTCAGTCCCAATACATACTAAAGGGAAGAGATCTGATTTTCTGTCTGCTTTGCCCAAAACGGTCTTATGGACGTTTAGGTCAGGCTTCTACTAATGTCTGATTGCTGGACAAAAGGGATACCGGAGGGAAACTTACCTATCTGACTTGCTGTTTATTCATTTATATCCCACCTTTCTCCCCAGCTCACAGTGTCCTCCATTTTTATCCTCATCACAAGCCTGAGAGGCAGATGTGACTGCGAGGATGACTAGGCCAAAGTTACCCAGCTGGCTTCCATGGTAAAAGTCGGGGTTCAAACCTGGGTCTCCCAAACCATAGTCCGAAGTGCTAACCACAACACCGCCCTGACCTGGGTAGCCCAGGCTAGCCCGATCCTGGCAGATCTTGGAAACTCAGCCGTGCTGGCCCTGGCTAGTATTTGGATGGGGACCTACAAGGAATACCAGGGCTGTGATCAATGTTCCCTCTCAGCTGTGGAGTCCTGTGAGCAAAAATTCTACTTTGTGAGCAACTGGCATTAAAGTGGTGAGCCAGCGATTCGTCTGCTGCCTAAATTAGTTTGCTCTGGGGCCGTCCTTCCTGAGCTAAGACAAAAATGTGTGAGCTGGTGGCTAAAAAACTCTGAGCTAGCTCACACTAACTCGGCTTAGAGGGAACACTGGAGATGTGGGCAATGGCAAACCACCTCTGAAACGTCTCTTGCCTTAAAAACAAGCCTAGTGGCACATCACAGAAGAGCTAGAACTTCTGGCTGCCAGGCAATCTTAGGATCTCCTGGCTGTTCTACACACAGTGCCATATGATAATTATTATTATTACCACGACACCACGCTGACCCTTGTGGACCTTATCCACTCATTCAGTGTTCATTGTTGTTGCCGCAAAGTCACAGCTGACTTATGGCAACCCCATAGAGTTTTCAAGGCAAGAGATGTTCAGAGGTGGCTTTGCCCATTGCCTGCCTCTGCGTCACAGCTCTGGTATTCCTTGGAGGTCTCCCATCCAAATACTAGCCAGGGCCGATCCTGCTTAGCTTCCGAGATCTGAGACGGCTGGGAAGCCTGCTATTGCTGACATATGCCGCTATCTGGGAGTTCAGAAAAGAGGTCGCTTGTCCAGAGGGACTCAGAAGTTGAGAGCAATTTCTAGTCCCTTCAGGCATTCTGAGATGTAAACCCAGCCAGATGAGCTCCGTAGTAGGAGAAAGGCATTTAAGAGTTGAGCAAGAATGGCATAATCATGGGGGAGAGAGGAAAAAAACCAAGTTCAACTGGGGTAAGGTAGTGGTTCTATTTATAGAGAGGGAAGGGAAATTAGTTGTTAGCAGTAGAGATCAGCGGTGTAGGATCCAGGCTGGTGAAATCCACCAGCAGTTGGCAAATAGCATGGGTCCCCACAGTTTGGACCAGCCTGTCTTCAGACCTGGGACACCCCCAAAAGATCTACAGTTCTCTATCTGCACTCTAGTCTTCCTGTCAAGTCAATGTCAATTCTGTTACCTTTGACTATATCCACACTACAAATCCAGAACATCTTGAAACTGTTTTAACTGTCCTCTGAAGAACTGGGATGGAGTGGATTGAGCTCAATATAGCACATTCTGTCTTTCATCCATTTTTATCCTCACTACAACCCTGTGAGGTAGGCTATGATCGAGACAGAATGACCAGTTCAAAGTCTCCCAGTGAATTTAATGGCAAACTGGATTTGAACGGGCTCTTCCTGGCCCTGGCCCAACACTGTAACCACTACACTCTTCTATCGTATGCCCTCCAACCATTCTCTAAGCCATTTTGACAAAGGGAGTGTTTCTCTCTTTGATATGTGACTTTGCCACACCTTCTCATGCTAGCTTGACTGTAGTCACCCCAGCAGCAGTCTCGAATGGATAAATGGAGTATTCCTCCGGAACCCCAATTAGGGTTGCCAGCTCTGGGTTGGGAAATTCCTGGAGACTTGGGGGTGGAGACTGGGGAGGGCAGAGCTTGGGGAGGGAGGGACCATAGAGTGCCATAGGGTAGAGTGCCATAGAGTAGAGGGACCATAGAGTGCAGGGTAGAGTGCCATAGGGTAGAGGGACCATAGAGTGCAGGGTAGAGTGCCATAGGGTAGAGTGCCATAGGGTAGAGGGACCATAGAGTGCAGGGTAGAGTGCCATAGGGTAGAGTGCCATAGGGTAGAGGGACCATAGAGTGCAGGGTAGAGTGCCATAGGGTAGAGTGCCATAGGGTAGAGGGACCATAGAGTGCAGGGTAGTGCCATAGGGTAGAGGGACCAGGGGTCGTTTCATAGAAAAAGAGCTAGGGGAACTCATTAGCATAACTCATTAGCATATGCCACACCCCCTGACATCACCGGAAGTGTGTCATAAGGCCGCACGGGAGTGTTTCTCTCTTTGATATGTGACTTTGCCACACCTTCTCATGCTAGCTTGACTGTAGTCACCCCAGCAGCAGTCTCGAATGGATAAATGGAGTATTCCTCCGGAACCCCAATTAGGGTTGCCAGCTCTGGGTTGGGAAATTCCTGGAGACTTGGGGGTGGAGACTGGGGAGGGCGGAGCTTGGGGAGGGAGGGACCATAGAGTGCCATAGGGTAGAGTGCCATAGGGTATGGGGACCATAGAGTGCAGGGTAGAGTGCCATAGAGGCCACCTTCCGAGGCAGTCATATTCTCCTGGGGAACTGATCTCTGTCACCTGGGGATCAGCTGCAATTCCAGGAGATCTCCAGCTGCCACCTGGAGGTAGCCGCAGTATTGAACTACTTTCTGAATCAATTGTGATACAGCTGCGGATGCCTCTGCCAGTGAACTTGAGCCATCTGTCATATCTTTTGCTGTGGAACCCAGGAGGAATCTGCCAAGAATCCATCTTTTCTGATTGAACCTCAGGGACAAATTTATTGTCCTCCTCTTGAAGGAACTCTGTGTGCTCACTCACTCTCTTCCCATGTCACTCTTGCCTGCAGCGTTTGAAGTGGCAATTGAAGGGCTTTTTATTCCCTGATGTTTCATCCCGGCTTTTATCTCGAAGCCCGTTGTCCTCTTTTTTTCTTTCTTTCTTTCTGAGGCTGGTTTCAAGTGTGTTTAATTGCGTGTTGGCCGGCTAATTGATGTAAGCTATCTTGCGGATCGCTTTGATGAAAACGGCAGTGTATAAATATTAACTTTAAAGTATTTTTAAACGATCCTCTTGTACTCTGAAGCACGGTGGAAAGGGTGGGATGCAGCCCTCCTCGCTGTGTGCTTTTGATGTGAACAGGACGGATGTCTACACAAGAATCCCCTACTATACTTTATGTATGCCCCCTGCCTATTTTCTTCAGTTGCCCCAATCTCTCTCATGAAGCTGCCTTAGACGGAACCAGACCCTTGGGCCATCAAGATAGAGCAGGTCGAGAAAGAAGTACTTTTCTCCCTTTCTCACAATACGAGAACTCGTGGGCACTCCATGAAATTGCTGAGCGGTCGGGTTAGGACAGATAAAAGGAAGTACTTCTTCACCCAAAGAGTGATTAACACATGGGATTCACTGCCACAGGAGGTGGTGGCGGCTACAAGCATAGACAGCTTCAAGAGGGAACTGGATAAGCATATGGAGCAGAAGTCCATCAGTGGCTATTAGCCACAAGGTATAGATAGGAACTCACAGGCTGGGGCAGGTGATGCACTGTATTCTTGGTGCTTGGGGGGGTCAACAGTGGGAGGGCTTCTAATGTCCTGGCCCCACTGATGGACCTCCTGATGGCACCTGGTATTTTTGGCCACTGTGTGACAGAGTGTTGGACTGGACGGGCCATTCGCCTGATCCACCATTGGCTTCTCTTATGTTCTCTTATGTTCTTAAGATCAGTATGGTCTGCCTGGACTGGCAGCAACTCTCCAGGTTCTCAGGCAGAGGTCTGTCACATCACCTAATGCCTGGTCCTTTTAACTGGAAATAACAGGGATTGAAGCCCTGACCTGGATATAGCCCAGGCTAGCCCGATCTCATCAGATCTTGGAAGCTAAGCAGGGTCGGCCTTGGCTAGTATTGGGAGGAATACCAGGGCTGTGACGTAGAGGCAGGCAATGGCAAACCACCTCTAAAATGCCTCTTGCCTTAAAAAAACTAGCTCACCACCTAGTGGTGCATAATGCTAAAAGAGCTAGGACTTCTGGCTGCCAGACAATCTTAGGATCTCTTGGCTATTCTACACATAATGCCATATGATAATTATTTTTAACAGGGATTGAACCTGGGACCACCCGCATCATGCCAACCAGAGGAGCCGCAGCCCCTCCTCTCTCTTCTGCTGTACAAATGAGAACGTGAATTGGCTCTTTTTCACATCTGCCTGAAATCTGGTAGGGCTGCTCGTGTCATGGAAGTTCGCTGGGTGACCTTGGGCCGGTCACATTCTCTCAGTCTAACCCACCTTACAGGGTTGTTGTGAGGACAGAAATGGAAAAGAGGAGAATGACGTAAGCCGCTTTGAACCAGTTTGGTGTAGTGGTTAGGAGCGTGGACTCCAATCTGAGAGAACCGGGTTGGATTCCTCACTCCTCCACATGCTGCCGCTGGTGTGGCCTTAGGTCAATCACAAGTTCTTTCACAGCTGTTCTCTCAAGAGCAGTTCTGGAAAGAGCTCTCTCAGCCCCACCTACCTCACAGAGTGTCTGTTGTGGGGAGGGGAAGGGGAAGGAGATTGTAAATTGCTCTGAGACTCCTTCAGATAGTGAAGGGTGAGGTATAAATCCAAACTCTTCGTCTTCTTCCCCACTGGGGAGAAAGGTGGGGCATAAATGAATAAAAGAATACAAAAATAAATAAAATAAGTAGGGCAGATCCTTCGGGCGAGGCCTACAATCTCTGAGGTTTTCATCCTGACAGGACCGGGGGGGGGGGGGGACCACTTTCCCGGCAGGAACTGGAAAGCAGTTTCTTATGGGGATGCCAGCCTCCAGGTGGGGCCTGGAGATCTCCTGGAATTACAGCTCATCCCCAGATTACAGAGATCAGTTTCCCTGGGGGGGGAAATGGAGGGTGGACTGTATGGCATTGCACCCCACTGCATTTCCCACCCTCCCCATTCCCAAATCTCCAGGAATTTCCCACCCTGGAGCTGGCACCCCTACCCTCCCATCCCCTGCCGGTGGCCAGGAGGGACCTGGCAACCCTCATTTCTCATGAAAACCAAAGGAGATGAATAAATAAAATGTAACCCCTAGCATTTGGAACAAAGACTCAATCTCCGTTAAATAGGAGGAGCAGGAAAGCCCAAATTGAAAATAAAGCAATATGTTTTGGGCACCCCACTCCCGAGCCGTTCCCTCCTGCCTTGGCACTAGTCCTGGGGAGAAGAGAAACTGGCCTGGGTGAAGAGGGTCTTTGTATTTCAAGAAAAGGACAGCAGAAATGCTGCCCACTCGTCCCTTCCAGCGATCACAGGGACTGGCTTGTCACAGTTCTGGGAAAGGGGGAAGGCATCGCCCGCATTCTACAGAACCCCGGCTTAGCTCAGGAGCTTGGATATTTCCGTGACTACGCAAGGGAGCGGAGCGCAGGGGAGAAGCCGGCTGGAAGCAGAGCCTCCGGAATGTTGCCAGATAGTACCTACGGAGCAGCCATCTTTTTAGCCCTGTTGGCTTCTGGCAAAAGAGTCCCCTGTAAGCTTCGCCATGGGGCAAGAATGCCCGAAGCCAGCAACAGGAGGATTTGTTCCCGTGTCCGGGTCAGTCTCCCTAGTATAGGCTGGGCTCTGACCTGGATGGACCAAACTAGTCCGATCTAGTCCAATCTCGGGAGCTAGGCAGGGTGCTCTCCCATCCAAATAACAACCTGGCCTGACTCTGCTCAGGTTCCAAGATCTGATGAGATCCGGATGGCCTCAGACATCCAGTTCAGGGTCATGAAGACATATGTTTAAATACTGGAGCACACTGACAGAGTTCTGCGTAAGAACAGGTACCATGTCAGCTTGGCCAGGGCAAATGGACGCTCACAGGAGCGCTATATGCTAAAAGCGACCTGCATCTTTGGAGATGCTCTGTTGTTTTGTTTACAAAATTTATTTAATGAAACCTTTGCTTATGACGTGCCTTTTTCATAAGAGGAAGTCATGAAAGATAACACAACATTTGCCACCCCCTCCCTCTTTTGAATACATCATTTAAAAATTTTCTTTTATAACCCATTTCATGACTTGGGTGCATGATTTACAGGCACGATTTATGCCTGTTGGATAACGTGGTCCACAAACATAGTGATAAATGTGGGATTTATTGCTCCGTAGTCTCATAATCGGTTATTTTTATGGCATAAAAATCACTCAGTTGAGCACCGCTTATTAAATAGACACTGCTGATGGGAACGTCTTGACAACTTAAGAAAGACAAGTGCTAATGCCACATCCAGTCAGTGTTGGCAGCTTTTTACGAGAGAAGGTGTTTTAAGTATTTGTTCTGACTGTTGGAGCCAGTTTGGTGTAGGAGCCACTTTGGTGTAGTGGTTAAGTGCACGGACTCCAATCTGGGAAAACCAGGTTTGATTCCCCACTCCTCCACTTGCACCTGTTGGATGACCTTGGGCAAGCCATAGTTCTGTCAGAGCTGTTCTTTCAAAAGCAGTTCTCAAAACAGCTCTCTCAGCCCCACCTACCTCACAGGGCGTCTGTTGTGGGGAGGGGAAGGGAAAGAAGATTGTAAGCCACTCTGACACACCTTCGGGTAGTGAAGGACGGGGTATAAATCCAATCTCTTCTTCTTCTTCTTTTTCTGTTGGGTGGGTAGTTGAGTAATCAACCTGTGGTTGGAACATGCTGAACCTAGCACCCTCCAGCGAGCTGACTGGGTCGCTTGACCTGAAACTAGCCTTTAAACGTTATCATTTGTCATCAGTGTGTTATGGACAACCTGTACCCTGGTGCATACAATAGTGCCTCTTCCTGAATGTGCCAGCTGCAACTCAGCATCACCAGTTACCCACCTCTGTACCTTTCAGCAACTACATTCAGATCAGATATATTTTATGGGAAAGACAGATTCCTATAGTTGGTGTGGCGGAACCTTCCCGCTCTGACCCACAACCCTATTCTGCCCTGCCCTCCTAGGTGTTTCTCTATGCCTGGAGGGGCTTTTCTTCCACTCTTGGGTAGCCTGCCACCACCACATGACCTTTGTATGGAACTGACCACTGGGAGGGACAGGGCCAATACGCCCTCTAAGCTGTGGAGTCCTGTGAGCAAATAGTCTACTTTGTGAGCTACTGGCATTAAAGTTGTGAGCAGGTGGTTTGGCTACTGCATAAATTAGTTTGCTCTGGAGCCCTCCTTCCTGGGCTAAGACAAGAATGTGTGAACCAGAGGCTAAAGACTGTGAGCTAGCTCACACTAACTCAGCTGAGAGGGAACACTGGTCAGGAGTCCCAGCTTCCCTTCCAAGTTCTGAGGCCTTGCCTCTGTGTCTCCCACTTCCCAGCATCTGATCGCCACAGGGGCAGTTTACTGTCTTGCGTACCCGGAAAAATAGCCACTTGCCAACTGCCTGCCTTCCCCCTGGCACTCCTTTTAAAATAGCATGTCCAAGACAGTAGAGGTCTATGTGATACAGAGAACCATAGACACCATCAAAAGCTATAAAGTATTTAGTAAAAAGAAAAAGCATACTTTTAGCACAGCACCAGTTTGAGCAAGGGATACAAATGAAATAGGTAAAAATACAATTCCTCTGTCCCTCTCTCTCAGAGGTCATTTCGGGGGGGATCGCAGTTCCCCCGGATGAGGTACGGGGGGCGGGGCACATGACGAAACCCCGCCCCCTGCTTCCGGCCGCCCCGCTTCCGGCCCTCATTCAGCCAGGAGGAGGCAGGAGAAGAGGGTGGGTAAATTGCTTCCTCCCTGCCTCTCCCCCCCCTGTCTGCCTGGGGCCAGGGAGGGCCTTTGCGGGGCTTCCTTCCACTCCCGCCAGCCTTGCAGGTCCACCGCCGGGCCCCTCATGGGGCTCAGCAGTGGAGCTGCAAGGCCGGCGGCGGCCGGGACAACTGAGTGGTGGGTGTGGCCTTATGACACACTTCCGGTGATGTCAGGGGGTGTGGCCTTATGACACACTTCCGGTGATGTCAGGGGGTGTGGCATATGCTAATGAGTTATGCTAATGAGTTCCCCTAGCTCTTTTTCTACGAAACGACCCCTGCTCTCTCTATACATGCCCTATCAGATGTTAAAATACAACAGGCTCCTGTAGCTTAGGAAGTTACATATCTCTACAGAGTGTCAATTACCTTGACGTCTCCAGCTCTTTAGACCAGCACATGGTCAAAACAGCTGCCTTCTCAGTGGAGAGGTCTGCCTGCTCTCATGACCTCTGCACCCAAGGAAAAGAGACTTCCCACCTTGGCTCCCAGGAGTTTTATCTTCTTCCTTTCCCCACCTCCTGACCAGGTCAGCTCAAGTCAGAGAAGTGTTTCCTGAAAACTGTAGACATTTCCTTCCTAAGTGTCCCTCTAGTATTTAATTCCTCCAAATCTCTGTTCCCTGCTTGGAGGAAGGGGGAGAGCTTGACCCACCCATTATCTCTCCTGCTAAATCTATAAGCATTTGTATGGAGGTGGGCTGTCTGGAAAGCAATTGTACTGACTCCCCCCACCACCACCACCGCCTGTTCTCTGCCCAAAGGGGAAAAAACTTTTAAAACGCAAAGTGGAGTTTTGGTTCATTTCAAACTTCCCAGGAAAAAATGTATTTCTTCAAAGTTGGATTCCCAGAAACTTAGCACCTTTGACGGGGTGGTGGATCTAACCATCCTCCAAGGAGATTTCCTCCAGCCTAGAGAGCCTTCCCCCACCTTAAGCCACTCTTCCTCCAATGGTGGAGCCATTTAAATTGAAGGGAGGATCCTTAGGCTGGAGAAAGGCTTTGAACGTTGCTCAATGGATTGGTAGGATAGGGTTGGATCCAGGCCAGGGTGGCCTGAAAAGGTGGCCAGGTGTCAACATGGAGATCATGCCTGGATCTCTTAAAGGTACCAGGTTCTGTCCTACTTTTACCATGAACACATGAAGCTGAGTAGAAGTGACTCAGACCATTGGTCCTTTATGGTCAGTATTGTCTACTCTGACTGGCAGTGTCTCTCAGGTCTCAGGCAGAGGTCCTTCCCGTCACCTCTACCTGGTCCTTTTAACTGGAGATGCTGGGGATTGAACGTGGGACCTTCTGTCTGCCAAGCGGATGATCTACCACTGAGCCACGACCTGTCCCTTCCATTCCTCCACCTGCCCTCTTCCCCCCATTCCCTGTAGCAAGGAAGACTTTAGCTGTGCCCAGGGCTGGTCCTCCACCAAAGCCACCCATACAACTGCTTGGGGGAGCACCATCAGGAGAATGCCGACAGGCTGCAAGGGCTCAACTCACTCCCGGCCACCAGCATCACAAAAGGGGACCAGAATCCCCCTGATCCTGACAGCCAGATCCAAGCCCAGGCCCTGAGGCTTTGCCCAGGAGGAAGTGGCTACACATGTCCAAAATGCCTTGACCTGACCCTGGCTGTGCCTCGCCAAAAGCTGGGCAGTGGGACCAGGTGAAGGAACTGGAGAAGAACCAGAGGAGGAGGTCCAGTGGCTGTATCTTGCACTCCCTGCTTCTTACCTTTCCACGTTCCAACAAATGATCTCCGAGTCAATGCCTAGCCACCTTCTAGCCCAGGGGTGGCCAAACTGCAGCTCGGGGGCCACATGTGGCTCTTTCACACATATTGTGAGGCTCCCAGAAGGGCAGATGGGGAAGCAAAGGGGAGGCATACTTTTTCTCCCTCCCTCCCATCTATTTGTTTTAAGAACATAAGAGATGCCAATGTTGGATCAGGCCAAAGGCCCATCCAGTCCAACACTCTGTATCACACAGTGGCCAGAAATACCAGTGCCATCAGGAGGTCCACCAGGGGGGCCAGGACATTAGAAGCCCTATCATTAACAATATCTGTTCTTACCCCTTTTATTTTTGGCAGTCATTTAATGTTCATAAAAAGCAAACTTGCATATTTTAAAAGAAAAACATGTAATATTTGTTCACGTCTTGCAGCTTTCAAACCTCTGACGTTTATTCTATGTGGCTCTTAAATTGAGCAAGTTTGGTCACCTGTAATCTAGCCCATTCACATGAAATGATGTCATCTGGAAGGGACTGTTCATATCAGGGGCACTAAGTAAAGGTAAAGGCTGAAGCTGAACCCGGCAAAGACAGAGGTCCTGTGCCTGGGTCAGGGTGGTATGGGATTGGGGCTCCCACTCCCGGCCTTCAATGGGGCTCCTCTTGTGCCAGCTTCGGAGGTTAGGAGTTTGGGAGTGCTCCTGGACCCCACCTTAACGATGGAGGCCCAGGTGGCGGCCACTGCCAGAGCAGCCTTCTATCATCTACGGCTGGTGCGGCAGTTGGTCCCCTTCCTTAGCCGCGACGATCTGGCCACAGTGATCCATGCGACGGTTACCTCGAGGCTAGACTACTGTAACGCTCTCTACATGGGGCTGCCTTTGTCACAAATTCGGAGGCTGCAGCTGGTGCAGAATGCGGCGGCCAGGTTGTTGGTGGGTGCCCCTAAATGGGAACACATCCAACCTGCGCTGAAAGCGCTGCACTGGCTGCCTATAGCGTACCGGATTCGCTTCAAAGTGCTGGTGCTTACCTTTAAAGCCCTACATGGCCAGTGTCTGGCATACCTGAGGGACCGCCTTTCCCCACATAGGCCCCAAAGAGCACTTCGGTCAGGGTCGCAACACCGCCTGGTGACCCCGGGCCCTAAAGAGGCCAGGCTTGCTACCACAGGGCCAGGTCCTTCTCGGTGGCAGCTCCTACCTGGTGGAATGAGCTCCCGGAAGAGATCAGGGCCCTGCAGGACCTCTTACAGTTCCGCAGGGCCTGCAAGACGGAGCTCTTCCGCCAGGCTTTTGAGTAGGAGCCGCCGCCGCCACTACCACCACCGTGCAACTGCAGAGCGGCATCGCCGGATTGGGCCGACTGGTCATCTGGAAGATCGTGGCCCATGGCGTCCCCTCTTTCTTCTGATCCCTTCCTGATATGCAATGGGGAGTGTGTATTTATAGTCTCTCATGTATCCTGTTTGATGTGAATTTTAGTCGTAACTGTTTTAACCTGCTTTACCGCTATTGCACACTGTGCCTATGTAAGTCGCCCTGAGCGGGGAGGGCGGGGTATAAATGAAATAAATAAATAAATAAAGGTTCCCTTGCTCGAAAGCTAATCAAATCCAACTCTAGGGCTGCGGTGCTCATCTCCGTTTCAAAGCCGAAGAGCCAGCGCTGTCCGAAGACGTTTCTGTGGTCATGTGGCCAGCATGACTAAATACCAAGGTGCATGGAACGCTGTTACCTTCCCACCGAAGTAGTACCTATTTATCTACTTGCAATTTTTTGCTTTCAAACTGCTAGGTTGGCAGGAGCCGGAACTAAAGCGTGCTTAATTTCATTGCAAACCGAGAATGGTCAGTTAGCCCCTAATACACCCAAGGACTATGCAACGTCGACCATTTAAGGTGAAGTTTTGCAGTAAACCTTACCAGACATGACCCAGAATCGACCGAAGAGGAGGTCCCCAATAGGTTTGCTTGGTCACCCTGACTCTCTGCTTTCTCCCCAGATGCCAACAGCCAAATGGACCCGTTTACCTATGGTGAGTGATGCTGGAGGAGCCCTGGCAGAATTGCTGGGATTGGAATGGGCCCTCAACCCACGAGGGGGAGACGTCTGCAACTTTGACCGGGGAGGATGACGCAGAAGCTGCGGAAACTGTGTGACTTGAGGGGAGGGAGAGCCATGTAGGGAAGTGGGGGGGGGGAAATCCCCGTGGTGCTTGGATTTGGGTGCTGGGCTGGTTGTGAGCATCTCCATTTCTGAGCATCCTCTGTTTCCTCTCTGCAGACTATGACACACTGCGCACGGTTGGGCTGGTCTTAGCTATCTGCATGTTCGTGTTGGGCATCGTGACAGCATTGAGTGAGTCCTTTTCTGGATGTATTTCACACACACACACATGTCCCACTTGACCCCCGCACTAGATTCTTCATCTGGACTCCAAGGCTCCAGTTGACAGTGACAGCCATTTCATCTGGACCCCAAGGCTCCAATTGACAATGACAGCCATCTCATCTGGACCCCAAAACTCCAGTTGACAGTGATAGCCAACTCATCTGCACCCCAAGGCTCCAGTTGACAGTGATAGGCATTTCATCTGCACCCAAGGCTCCAGTTGACAGTGATAGCCATTACATCTGGACCCCAAGGCTCCAGTTGACAGTGACAGCCATTTCATCTGGACCCCAAGGCTCCAGTTGACAGTGATAGCCATTTCATCTGCACCCCAAGGCTCCAGTTGACAGTGACAGCCATTTCATCTGGACCCCAAGGCTCCAGTTGACAGTGATAGCCATTTCATCTGCACCCCAAGGCTCCACCCCAAGGCTCCAAGTGTTAATGATTTCATCTGGACCCCAAGGCTCCAATTCACAGTGGCAGGCATCTCCTCTGCACCCCAGCCTTATAGAATCTAGGAGTAGATTGCACTCATACTGATTGGATGTGGAAATTGATAATGGCTGAAGGAGCCTGCATCCAAAGAATCTTCACTTCTACCCTCTCCCAAGTTTCTAGCCCTCAAGGCTTCTCAAGCATAGGTAATATGTATTTATTTATGTAAATATCTATACCCTTCTTTTCTCCCCAATGGGAACCCAAAGCAGCTCAATTTTAACCTCAAAAACAACAGCCTTGTGAAGTAGGTTAGCCTGACTAAGGGTGACTCACCCAAGATCCCCCAGTGAGCTTCCATGGCAGATGGCAGATTGAATTCTAGGTCTCCCAACTCTTAGTCCAAAACTCTGCACCCCAGCACCACACTCCCAGAATCCAGAGATAGGGTCATCACTCAGCCCTCTTTATTCCCCATTAGCTGAAGCAGAATTGTGCAAAATAAACAAACATTTGAATACGTGCCAGTTGCATCATGTATACCAGCGGTAGAATTTCACAGTGCAGAAGGGAGGGGCTGTAGCTCAGCGGCAGAGCATCTTTTTGGCATGCAGAAGGTCCCAGGTTCAATCCCTGGCATCTCCAGTTAACAGGATCAGGCAGCAGGTGATGTGAAAAACCCCAACCTGAGATGCTGGAGAGCAGCTGACAGCCAAAGTAGACAATACTGCCCTTGATGGACCAATGGTCTGATTCAGTTTAAGGCAGTTTCATTACACTTTTTAAGGCAGATACATTACACTTTTTCAGCATTGATTTGACTACAGGAAAACCAAGATGCAGTTAGGCAAGCTTGAAGTGCTACAGGCAGTGGACCTCAAGCTCAAGATGAACATATGTAGTTGGTGGCAGGGCACTCAGCTTATTATGGTCTGGCAGCTTATTATGGTCTTCTCTGGCACAGAGGGGTCTTCCCTAATACCTGCTGCTGGAGATATCCAGGTCTTGAACCTGTAACCCTCTGCATACTACGTCTGTTTTTTCACCATTGTGCCACAGCCCTTCTACCTTCAAGGAGCCGTCTCCACACTGACGTATCTTTGGAGGAACCCTAAGTGGTGCAAAGGATTCTGGGGCATGTTCTACAGCAGTTCATGGGCGGAACTAGCTGGGACTCTCAGGCCTCATCTTGGGATCACACCCTACGGTCACATTTCACAAGGGAAGTTTGGTAGAGGGTAGGCAAAGTGTTCTTTGTGGACACTTTTCTGCCATTCCCGATGTTCTTGAGAAAGACAATATCCATGGTTTCCCGGAACATATTCTGTCAGAAGACGTCAAGGGTGTGTTTCCTTGGGAAGAAGAGGTAGATTTGTGTGAGTGCGTGATGCTTGTATGTGGTGATTTCTCGTCCGACTTCACCAGAAGGTCCAGCACTGCCATAGGCAGACTGGATATCAAATTATTTCCTAGCACCCTCCCAAGTGAACACATGAAGCGGCCCTTCTGCTGACTCAGACCACGGGTCCATCAAGGCCACTATTTGTGGCAGGGTAGGAGCTTTCGCGAGCCACTGCTCACATCTTCAGCCTTTTATCCGAAGAAGTAAGCAGTGGCTCATTAAAGTTTATGCCCCAAATTTTGTTAGTCTTTAAGGTGCTGCTGGACTCTTGCTCTTTCTTGTGAGGTAGGTTAGACCGAGAGAGTGCAAAGGTCACTCAGTACACCACCATGGTAGAGTGGGGACTCGAACATGAGTCTCCCAGATCCTAGACCAACACTCTTAACAAATACATCACACTGGCTTACTGCATGGATACAAACAAAGATGAGGCACATCCACCTCAGATTACATGGAAGGGAAGCTGAACAAACAGAGCTCAAAGAGAAATTTCAGATCATGAGGACCTCATTTATTAACTACCGACCAGCCTTAACCTCTCAGTTCTAGACCCCCCCCTCGCTCACACACGCCCAATTGCCCACCACACCTCTCTGCCCTTTCCTCTCAGGGCCGGCTTGCTCACTAGGCGGTTGCCTAGAGTGGGGCCGGCCCTTAGGGGCACCAAACTGCACCCAGCCCCCCCCCCGCCAAAATCCCCCCTACCCAGTGTGGCCCATTCCTGCAACCTACCAGCCCGTGGGAGGCATCGCTGGCAGGGGCTGGGAAAGGCGCTGGGCGAGGCAGCAGCCGGGCAAAGTGGGTCAGTCGGTGCGGAAATCCTATGGCCGGCGGTGGCAGCCCTAACCAGCAGGGGCAGGATAAAAATCTGACCCCAGGTAAGCACTCCACCGCCCCTCCCCCCAGTTCCCGTTCTTCACACTTCCCGCCTCTCCCCACTCTCCTCTGATTCACTCGTGCCCTTTCTGTGTCTCCCCTTCTGCAGCCTTACAGACCCCAGGGCAGCAGGCAAGACCCCCAGTAAGTGATGTGGGTCAGGAGGGAGGGTGATAGAGGGGCAGGGAATGCCATGGCCTGTGCATCCCTATACTCCGGAGGGACCACAGCCAGGACCTCAGCCCTGACCCACTCAATGTCTGTGGCCCGAGGGTTGCCAACTCCAGGTTGGGAAATGTGTGGAGATGTTGGGGGTTGAGCCTGAAGAGGGCAGGGTTTGGGGAAGGGCTGCCAGGTCCCCTCGCTGTTGTGGTGGTGGGGATTTGGGGGACGTTTGACATCACGTGGGTGACATCATCACATCGGCGACGTCACATGCAATGCTCTGGTTTTTGGGTAAAACTCTATGGGGGGTTTTGCCTTCAAAACCATAGAGTTTGCCCAAAAACCAGAGTGTCACCATGCAACGTCCCTGTTTGGGGGTGGGCTTTTCCCCACCAGCAAGCTGGCGGCAATGGATCAAAGCCCCTCAAAGTGGGGGGAGCCCCACTGGGACCTGGGGGCTGACAACCCTATTTTGGAGAGGGGAGGGACTTCAACAGGTACAATGGCATAGATTTCACCCTATAAAGTGGCCATTTTCTCCAGGTGAGATCAATTGTAATCCCAGAAGACCTCCGCCCTCTACCTGGAGGTTGGCAACCCTACACTGTCTACCCTCCAAAGCAGCCATTTTCTTCGTGGGAATCTGATCCTCTCTTTCTTCTGAGGATCAGCAGTAATTCCTGGGGACCTCCAGGCATCACCTGGAGGTTGGCAACCCTACTGGAGTCGACCTTACCCACCCAGCATTTGATCCAAAAGACGTCTGCCCCCTGGCCAAACAATCCTCTCTTGTCCATGAGGGGGGGGGGCGCTGCGTGAGTCCTTCAAGACTGTCTCGTTCTCCATCATCCCCTCTCATGGGAGCAACAGGCAGGAAAGAGGCCGAAGCCTCCCTACCTGAGAGAGCCTCCTCCTCGCCTCCCGTTGCCATGGAACGTGCTGACGTCGCTGGGGTTGCTGGGGAGGGCGGGGTGTTCCATGGCAACGCCATGGCAACCGAGAGCAATCTCTCCCGTGGCATCTAGGGAGCCCTCCAGGGGAGGATGTTGTTTTGCACCGGGATGCTGGGGATGCCTCCCTCCCTCGTTCTCCCTTCTTCCCCCACCCTTTCTCTCTTCTCTCCCCTAGCTCCAGCTGGCAGCGTGTAGATGCCCTCGCCAAGACGTGCTGCTCCCTACTGGCTGGGGGATGAACTGCACCCGGGATCTTTCTCCTGAGACCTTGGCACACCGGCCGCCCGGGAAGGGAGGGGGCTCTGCGTTTTATCCTCTACAAATTAAACAAACAAACAAAAAAGGAGGGGCAATTTTATAACCAGTTAGCTCTTTGCGCGCTTCCATTGCATGATGGGAGCAGGCACCTGGGAGGGTCGGGGTGTCCCACGGGCCACTGGGGCGGCACGGTCCCTCTGCCTGTCCGTTTCTACTAGCACCTGCCCTGCTAGGGGGCTGGTTCCTATAACCCACCCTCCAACAGTCCCTCACACTGCAATAACGCCGCCTGCTGCCACCCTCCAGAAATACATCCACTAGGATGCCCCCGCCATGGGCATAGGTAACCTTTCATCGCTGCTGCTACGCTGCTTTCTGTGCCTCCCCCGCTGAGCTGCAAAGCCCGACGGCCCGAACAGCGCCGAGGGGAAACTCTCTCAAGAGTCGCCCTGCCCCCTGTGTTGGAAACCAGGCCCCCCTTCCGGCAGGAGGAGGCGTTGGGGCGCCTCTGGAGCCAGGAAGAGAGGCCGGCCTGGGGATGGGCGCGAGGGGAGGGCACGCTTTTTGTGCCACGCTCTCCACTGCCTCCAGGGGGCGCTGCCCACAGCTCTCTTTGCTGTCCTCATCCACCTCTCCGTGTCTTTCATCCGCGCATGGAGCAAAATTTGACCAATCAAATAAATGTGGGGTTTTCTAACGTAGCATCTTTTGCCTTGTGTTTTCTTTTTGTCAGTCCCGAAGGAGTTCCTGAGTTCCACTCTAAGATGCTTTGAGTAAAACAGTAAAAGTCCTCACCCAATGAAACTCTTTGCCCTCATTAGCCAGTAGACATAGCCCCTCTTTCTCCAGAATTATTCTTTCTAAACTAATTAATTCAGATGAGTTACCTAAAACAGTTTCCGTCTGATTGTAACAGGTCTGTCACAGGGCTTGAACCCAGGTTTCCCCGGTCACAGTACAGCACGAACCACTACACAACACTGCCTGTGAAGGCATCGCAAAAATCACCTACATGCCACTTATCTGAAGGGGTAAAGACGAAAGATTAATAATTTTCGTGAACCAGTTAATTACACACACAGGCACAGGAGCCTTAATAGTAGGACATGATAAACAATCTGGAAAATTTCCCACCAACTAGGGCTCCCAATCTCCAGGTTATCAAGATCAGTGCTCCTGGAGAAAATGGCTGTTTTGGAGGGTGGACTCTATGACATTATATTATACTGAGGTTCCTCCCCACCACAAACCCCACCCTCCCTAGGCTCCACCCCCAAAATCTCCAGGTATTTCTCAGCCCAGAGCTGACAACCCTACCATCAATCCAAATTCATCTATTCCACCTTTCTAACAGAGGATATGGACACTTGCAAGAGGGATTTGTGACGATACATATCCTCTATTTTCCTTTATGTTGAGGTAGACACACACAGACACTGCCTTTGAATGTGGAGGTTTTACGTTGGCTATCATGGCTGCTAGCCATAAAGCGATCATTTCCCCATTAATTTCCCTATTTAAAAATCGAATTGGATATTTTCCCCTCCCCCATCAGTATTTAATTGACGTCCAGCTGCCTTCAATATACTCTGCTACCAGAAGCCTGTCCAGTCCTTTTCAAGCCATTCAGGAGGATTTTTTAAATTTACATCATTTTATTTTATTTTTGCAGACCTGGGGAGTTCCATATGAATACAGAAATGTCTGCCTTGTCTTGGCCAGGCCTATTTTGCTATGCTACTACCAGGAATTCAACCACCAATCCTTGCTATTACAGGAATCACGCTGGAAACTTGCAAGGAATCAATACAGGGGTGTCTATGTGTGAGGGATGAGGGGAAATGTTTTGGAAATTTCCCTGTAGCCTCGAATCCCCCCCCCTCCCAAGAATTCAACTAACTGGGCCTTGTTGGAGGACTCTGTTAACTCTCCCATGGCAACCTGCCCCCGCCCCCAAATTCAGTTGGCAGTTGGGTTGCCAACTTCTAGGTGGAGGCTGATGTTCTCCCAAAATTGCAACAGATCTGTAGACATAAGAACATAAGAAGAGCCGTGCTGGATCAGACCAATAGTCCATCTAGTCCAGCATCCTGCCTCACACAGTGGCCAACCAGTTCCTCTGGACGGCCAACAACAGGGCAGAGAGGACGAGGCCTGCCCCTGATGTTGCTTCCTGGCACTGGGATTCAGAGGCTTAGTGCCTCTGAATGTGGAGGTTCTCCTCAGTCACTATCAATGTTCCCTCTAAACTGTGGAGTCTTGTGAGCAAAAAATTCTACTTGGTGAGCTACTGGCATTAAAGTTGTGAGCAAGCAATTTGGCTCCTGCATAAATCAGTTTGCTCCGGAGCCATCTTTCCTGAGCTGAGACAAAAATGTGTGAGCTGGAGGATAAAAAACTGTGATCTAGCTCAGACTAACTCAGCTTAGAGGGAACACTGGTCACCATGGCTAATAGCCACTGATAGACATCCTCCATGAATCTATCTCATCCCCTTTGAAAGCTGTTTATTTCTGTGGCCATCATGACATCCCCTGGCAGCGACATTCTCTACAGAGGTCAGTTCCCCTGGAGGAAATGGCAAGTTGGGAGGGTGGGCTCTATATGGAATGACATCCCAGCTGAGCCCTTTCCCCTCCCCAAACGCCACCTTCCCTAGGCACTGCCCTCCTTCTCCAGGAATTTCCCACGTTGGAATCGGGAACCCTACATGATGGCCGGGACGGTGGGGGAGACAACACAGAAATAGTCCCATCCCAGGCCCTGCCTCTGTGTCTGGGAGGGAAACACAGCAATCGCTAACAATCAGGACATTATAGCGCAAGAGGCTCCTTGGCACTGTATCTTCTGGGCTTGCATGAGCGCAGGATGCTGGGGGGGAGGGGGGAGATGAGATCATCCACTCACCGAGAGCAACGCCCACTGCAGAAGCAACTCCGCCCCTGCAAATCTGAGCGCCCTGTCCTGTCTCCCTCCCTCCCCTCTCTTTTAGACAGCAGAATCCGTCTCTTGCCTCGAACTTGAGTCGGGTGCCAAGAAGACGCAGAAAAGAGATTGTATGAAGAGCCCCTCAGTAAGAATCAAAATTTGGTTGGGGGGGGGGTGTCAGGGGGAATCAGAGAACTGAGTCGAGGCTTCTTTCTTTCTTTCCTTCTTTCTTTCCTTTTTCTTTCCTTTTTCTTTCCTCTTTCTTTCTTTCTTTCTTTCTTTCTTTCTTTCTTTCTTTCTTTCTTTCTTTCTTTCTTTCTTTCTTTCTTTCTTTCTTTCTGTGGCCATCATGACATCCCAAATTTTACATCTCTAATATGTACCAATATTAGGAAGAAAAAATTAAAACCCATGATTAAAAACAAGATATCTGTGTAGAGTTTATTCTTTGTACAGTAGAAACTTGCTGTACACGTCATATGTATACAATTTGTACAATAATGCTTTTCAATACAATGAAAGAAAATTGAAAAAATATCCCAAGGCTAAAGACCTTCTGCAGATCTGGCCAAGAGAAAAACCGGGCATGGAACTTTCTTCGGAAAATCCAGTGGATAAGAAATGTGCTGACGTTCTTTTAAAAAGTGGGGTTTCCAACCTCCGGGTGGTTGCTAGAGATCTCCTGGGATCATTACAACCGATCTCCAGGCGACAGAGATCAGTTCAGCTGGAGGAACATGGCCAATTTGGAAGGTGGGCTCTGTGTCATTATAACCCCCTAAAGTCCCTCCCCAGACCCCGCCTTCCTCAGGCTCCAGCCCCTAAATCTCCAGGTATTTCCCAACCTGCAGCTGGCAACCCGACTGGTGAGTGAGCCCTGCCATTCCCAGATGTGTCTACAGAGCAGCTTTTCTTCTCTGAGCTGAGGACAGTTGTTTTGCTGAGAGATGCAACTTCCAAGTTCCCGCACCTTTACATGATGTTTGGGTTTCAGATCAGATAACCACACATAAACTGTTCCCCCCACACACACACACACATTCCCACAGGCAGGAAGAGAGGTCCTGCAAAATTTCACTCTGTATATGCTCAGGGGTGGGTAATGTCTTCCCAGTCCTCCTGCTAGAGCATCACTCTGTGGTGTGCAACATAAAACAACTTCAAGGGCTGAAGTTATCAAAGGGGTGCATTGGTTTTTCTTCAAAGAGAAATCAAATGGCGATGAAAGAGAAACCTTTCTTTCTAAAAAGGGGGGGGGAAATAAGAGGAATCAATAGCTAGAATGAAAGAAGTGAATTTTGGAAAAAGAAATCCCTTCCCCCATAACAACGCTAGGTGGGGGTATTTCACATCACCATCTACCTGACCCTTTTAACAAAACATGCTAATGACTGGTCCTGAGACCTTCTGCATGCCAAGCAGATGCTCTACCATTGAGCCATAGCCCCTACCCTGTTATGCTAATAGTATTATGCTGTATTGTTATATAATTAAGCAATGACAAGTGGGGATCTGCAAGAAATCTGTGGGAGTAGCTGTCCCATTCCCCCACCTTTGCTTCCTCCCCTCTCCCGCTACTTCTCTCTCTCTCTCTCTCTCTTTCTCCCTCCTGCCACCTGCGCTCTCTCTCTCCCCCCCCTCCTTTCATGCCTGTCACTTCCTCTCTTTCTGGTCCCCACCCCATCACTCACTTTTTCTGCTCCTCCATCGCTCTCCCAGCAGCCCACCTGCTTCCCCCACACACACACGCACAGCAGCAGCAGCAGAAGCTGCAGCAGCTCTCCAGGAATCACATCAGATCTCCCAGCTGCAGAGATCAATTCCCCTTAGGGGAGCCAGCTCCAGGTTGGGAAATTCCTGGATATTTGGGTGTGGAGCCTTTGGAGGGTGAGGTTTGGGGAAGGAAGCAACCTCAGCAGGGTATAATGCCATAGGGCCCACCCTCCAAAGCAGCCATTTTCTCCAGGGGAACTGATCTCTGTCATCGGGAGATTAGTTGTAATTCCAAGTGATCTCCAGCCCTCAACCTGGAGGTTGGTAACGCTAGCTCCCCTGGAAGAAATGGCTGCTTTGGAGGGCGGCGTCTATGGCATCATACCTTCCCCATGCTCCACCCCTGAAATCTCCAAGAATTTCTCAACCTGGAGTTGGCAACCTTATCTCCTTCCCACTCAGCAGCCAATCGACCTTTATCTGCCCTTCTTCAGCTTTCTGTCACCTCCCTTTTTGCAGCCTCCACCTAGGAAAACTACAGTCTTTCTCCTTAGTGGGGACCAAAGCACAACCACCCTGTCAGGTTAAATTAGGCTGAAAGAATCACCTGGTCAGCTTCCACTGCAGGATGAGAATCTGAACCTGGGTCTCAACAGAACCTGCCTTGAAGCTCTAACTGCTACACCACACTGGCTTTCATAGGTTGGATGCTGTTGAACAGTACCAAGCACTCAGGACTAAGCGAGTCAGGCAAGTCAGGTGGTACTAAGTCAGAGGGTGCCGCCAGGCCTAGAGTTGCCAGCCTCCAGCTGGGATCTGGAGATCTCCCAGAGTTACAACTGACCTCCAGACAACAGAGATCTTCTGTCTGCTTTGGAGGGATGGATGGACTCTGTGCATGAACAATCTACTGGACAGTGGTACCCCAATGGGGTTGATTTGAAGATGCCATCATAACCACTCAAGACCATCTTGTTCACAGAAAGCACTTTATTATTGTTATTACTGTTATTATTTATGGTTTTATTGTCTTACTGGGTTTTATGCATGGGCTCTTGCCCCTTGTAAGGCGCCCTGAGCCCGCTTGCGGGGAGGGCGGGGTAAAAATGCCTAAATAAATAAAAAAATTAAAAAATGTGGCATTACACCCTGTCAAGGCCTCTCCCCTCTCCAAATCCTGCACTCCTCAGACATCACCACAAAATCTCCAGGAATTTGCCAACCTGGATCTGGCAACCCGACGCCTGGCTCCAATGAACCCTCCCTCAATGGGCCTGGAAAGGACCCTGCCCGCTCCCCTGCCTTTTTACTCACTGAAACCCAGACAGAATCCTGTAGTTGTCTAGCAACAGCCACTGAGGAAATCTGTTTTTTAAAGCCACAGGTGCTTCTTTTATCATTTTCAAGTTTTTTAAAACTCCCCAATGTTGTTGTTTTTAGATTTCACATTTTTTCTGCAAAGCTGGGGCCCTTTTCAGGTTTGGGGAAAGTTCTGTCTTGCCCATTCATAGCTCCACTCACGGGATTTAAGTATCCAAAAATCTGGCCGGCTTTGCTATTAGAATATAAGATGTTATGATGGAACCCAATTTTAAAGGATCCTTTGGGCTGTTCTGTATGGAGGACAGGTCTATCATTTTGGAATATCAGGTCTATCAGTGCGGGACAATGGCTACCAGCCATGGTGCCTAAACGCAGAGGCAGTAAATTTCTAAATATCAATTGTTAAGTCGCTCGCTTAACAAATAAGTCGGAGAGTGATTCAGCAAGAACACAGCTTTATTCTTCAACTCGAACACAACTCCAACACGGATCAACATCAGATAGCCAGAACAGCTTTTGCATTAAAGCTGTTCCCTTTTTAAACTCTCCCGGCTAATATAGCCATGCCTTTACTGTACATTATCAACCAATGAGATCGTCTTCATAACGACCAATCGTCGACATTCCCGCTCGGGGAGCTTGCTGATGTGCGATTGGTCGGTTCTTCCTGGGCTAGCCATGCGATTGGGTGCATGAGGATCCTAGCCCAGGACGAAGCTTAACATTGTGTTTCTATGAGGTGATTCGCATACTACATCAATGCCATGAGGCAACACCAGGAGAAGGCCTTGGCCTTTATGCCCTGTTGATGGCCCTCCAGAGGGATTAGTTCACCCCAGTGTGAAACAGGATGCTGGACTAGATGGACTCTTGTTATGGTCTTAAACAGGGGTCTTGTTGTAGAAAAAGAGCTGCCGGAGCTCATTAGCATAACTCATTAGCATAACTTATTTGCATATGCCACGCCCCCTGACATCACCGGAAGTGACAGAAGGCCACACCCCCTGACATCACCGGAAGTGTGTCAGAAGGCCCGGCTACTTACCCTCCTGCTTCATCCTCATTCCCAAACGGAGTGAGGATCGAAGCAGAGGGCGGGGTAAAGAAGGGGGCGGGGCTTCACCACGTGACCGCCCCGCCCCCTAGAGGTTCTCTTCCGGAGCTCCGTACCTGAGAGCTCCCCCCCGACTAGAGCCCTGGTCTTAAATTTTAATTTGATTTGCTTCTGTTACTGAACTGATTCTCAGCCATCCTCTCTTTCACTGGCTCGGGTAGCAAAAAAGACGGCTATTTTTTATTCACAAAGGATGAATAATCTGACACCAATTGGACTGATGCCTAATGCTTTGTAGGTGTGTAATTGTTTGGCCCTGGAATCGCTCGAGCGTTAACCAGAAATGGAACTTTTGATGGTAGCAAGAACTGCCAATGACTAATGATGTCAGATTTGGAAATCACTGTCCATTTCTAATGGACTTTCTCCCCTAGGGTGGGAGAGACAGGATGGCAACTGAATCACCCAAAGAAAGCAGAGGCGGGAAAAATTGGCCAGCTACCCAGCAAGCTCAAACTGTTCTTGAGCAACTGCAGACTGGCATAGGCCAGGGGTGTAGCCAGGATTCTTAAACTCGGGGGGCATTTTTAAAAAGTTGGGGGGCATGGGTCAGGCGGGGAGAGAGCTGCACCGCTACCACCACTGTGGCGGCAGCCATCGCCATGTCGCGATTCACAACACCAGAAAAGTTAAGCCAGCTGCTTAACAACAGCCCCCACCCCAGCTGCTCATAAAAGCCTGGAGTCCTCCTTACCCGGCACCCGGCACCGGCACTCCCTAGGCATCTTAACATAAGAACATAAGAACATAAGAGACACCAATGTTGGATCAGGCCAAAGGCCCATCTAGTCCAACACTCTGTCACAGTGGCCAAAAATACCAGGTGCCACCAGTGGGGCCAGGATATTAGAAGCTCTCCCACTGTTGACCCCCCCCCCCCAAAGCACCAAGAAGACAGAGCATCACTTGCCCCAGAGCCCCTATCTATATCTTATGGCTAATAGCCACTGATGGACCTCTGCTCCATATGCCTAATTCCCTCTTGAAGCCGTCCATGCTTGTAGCCGCCATCACCTTTTGTGGCAGTGAATTCCATGTGTTAATCACTCTATGGGTGAAGAAGTACTTCCTTTTATCCGTTCTAACCCGACCGCTCAGCAGTTTCATGGAGTGCCCACGAGTTCTTGTATTGTGAGAAAGGGAGAAAAGTACCTCTTTCTCTACCTGCTCTTCCCCATGCATAATCTTGTAAACCTCAATCAGCAGCAATCTTGTAAACCTTCCAGCAGCAGGGCCCAAAGCCACAAAGCTAGAAGCCAGCAGATGAAAACCAGGAGAGGGGTTTTTTTTGCTGGATTGACCCCATCCACCCCGCCGCCACCACTTTGCTTCTTTCCTACGCCTCATCCAGTGGTGTGGGAATGGAGGCCGGGGGTGGCCAGCAAGGTCGCGGGGTGAGGGCAGGGGCAGGACTCCAGCAGGCAGACTTGGCTCCAGTAGATGGCTCGGTGAGGGCGATGGCATGGTGCAGGGCCTGGGCTGGATCAGAAGTTGGGAGGCCTTGGTGGTAAGTTGGGGGGCCGGGCCCCAAGATGCTCCATGGTAGCTACAGGCCTAGACAGGACAGAGCAGGAACTTTGCATTCAAAAGAGACCAGACATGCCAGTATTGTTGACCTGGGATACAAGATGAAAGGCAGTGGGCACAGCAATATATGTAAACAAGAAAAAAAAAATGCATGTGCCCAAATTTAAACACGCAGAACAAATTTTCCTATGACACAATAAATGGACAGGTAGAAATTCACAGGTGAAATGCTTCAGAATTTTGAAGGGAGGTTCCCAGTAATGATTGATTCCCCGTTGGGAATCACTGAGGATTGCTGTATCTGAATATATTTTGTGGATGTCTAGATGCAGGGGTCATTTCCTATAGGAGTGCACAGGAGCGGAGCTCCAGCAGTAAAGAGCCCAGGGGGCGGGCACATACAATTAGCCCCACCCCCTGCTCCCAGCAGCCCTCAGTCAGAGCAAGAAGCAGCCAGGTAAGTTGCAGAGCCCCCCCCCCCAGTCCAAAACAGTCCAGTGGCACCTTTAAGACCAAGTTTTATTCAGGTACAAGCTCTCCCTCCTCTGCGAGGACAGATCTGCACGCCCCCCCATTTGTTCTGAGTACTATATATGTCATATCTATATTAAATCATTGCTTTCTAGTGTCTAAATTTGGGCATGTGCATTTTTTTCTTGTTTACAAGTATTGTTGACCTGGACAGGCCAGTGCCCGGAGATTTCCCAGAATTCCCAGTGATCTCCAGACTATGGAGAAAATGGCCACTTTGGAAAGTGAAATCTATGTCATTATTTATTTTTATTTTGTTTTATTTTAATTTTTTTTATACCCCACTGAGGTCCCTCCCCAAACTCTGCCCTCTCCAGGCTCTTAAGGAATTTCCCAGCCTGGAGTTGGCAACCCTGTACAGTGAGTGTAAGGCAGTTTTGTGTGTCTCCAGAGACTCAAGGCTACAACACAGCACCCTCTGCTGACTTTCCATCCAATTGGCAATGCACCAAAGAACAGAGGCAGGGGGAATCGGAACACAGCGGACTCTTTCACAGCATGCAGCTGGGAGACGCTGAAGCCTTTCCAAGAACAAATGTCTCAGGAGGATAGGAACTGTGGCGCGGGGAGGGAAGCTATGCAACATGGGGAAACGGCTGCTGTCTTGGATTTCCTGTTGGTTCTGGGCTTTCTTCTGGCAGAGGGAGTTGCTCCACCACTTGGGGGCAGCACATGGTGCGGAAATGCCCTAAAAGAAAGGGGGTGCGAACGAATCCAAGCTTTGCACAGGAAGGAGGAAGCCTTCCTCTAGCTTACAAAAGTCAGCTAATATGCTATAAAAAGATGGAGACCCATAAAGGGCCGTGACATCCCCACCCCCCCAATAACCTCCATTTACTAATTTCCCCTCCCTTGTTTTCTATTACGTTCTTCCTCTGCCACCTGCTCCTCATAACAAACCCTTGGGCTGAGAGTGACTAGACAAAGGTCACCCAAGTGAGACTCACCGCAGAATGCAGAACTGAACCTGGATCTTCCCCTGATCCTAACCAGATACTCTAAGCATGACACCACATTACCCCTCACTATTTCCTACAGATGAGCATGTGTGTCTGCTCTATTTTGCTCTCCTCCCACTGATTGACTACACATCCTTGGTTCCTTTCCTCCATGTCGATGCTTCCCTGCACAAACTGCTAACAGAAGCCCCTGTTCTTGTAGGCCTAATATTTTTGCTAGCAGTAAACCTGGGATCTGGCCCATTTCAGACTGTTCCTCCCTCTGTACATGCACTAGATGATGTTACTCTAAGGCAGGATCCTTACTTTAAATGTTACAGTGTTGCTAAAAGGTTCCTGTAATCTTATTCAGGCCTGCTGTTCCCCACACGACAACGGACACCTTCAACACAAGTTCAGGTAGAAGACCTCCTTCCTCCTAGACAGAATCAGCATCAAAGAGCCTCTTCTCTGTGCAAAGGAGTTTTATCATCCTGTTTGCTCATTCCCTGGGCAAGGTGTTGGAAGTTCCAGATGCGATGTCCACTGTCTCAGACCTCCAGACTGAGTAGCAAGAGAGACTAGATAGCTAGACAGGCAAACTGACCTTACTTCCTATATCTAGTCTTCTGCCCCTGTCCTCTTTGATATGCAGATTGTGATCTCAGGGACCAATTTCCCTTTCCTGCTTCTCTCTCACTCCAAATGAAGACTTGCTCTCTACCTGCACACACCAAGAGAGGGACATGGGGGTCCTCTCTTGGCACCATGAAGCAGACGGGCCCTCTTGCCATCCGCCTCTACTCTTTAGCTGGTAAATTAGTACTCTGTCGATCTCTGCTCTTTCCTATCCAAAGTGTACTTCTCAGATAAAGAGAGGAGTATTTCTCTTCTAAACTTGCAATGTGGCTCTGTGTAGTTTTGTAAGCTGAGTAACCTGGTAAAGTGATGCTCCTGCATTTTGTCGCTTTATTTAAGCACCCTGCTAACTAATGGTGACTGGACTAACCACACCAGTTAACCTAAGTACAAGGTAGATCAGGTCAAAGGTCTTCCTGAAGTCTCCAGGAAAAGGTTTCTCTGGGATTTTCAGCCTCCCAAAGTCTGTTCCCTGCTAGATGTCACCTTCCCAGCTCGATGTGTATGTTTGTGTGTGTGTGTGCGCGGGCACGCACGCTGACCACTTCATTGATTCTGGGCAGTCTTCCTATTTGCATTTCTAAAGCCTGATTGGGTGAGACTGGTGAGCAATTGCCCCCCCCTTCTCTGCCAAGAGAGAGAAAACTTTTAAAACTCAAGGTAAATGTTTTATACAGCCCAAGCTTCCAAACTAAATCCTGTTTCTCCATATCTCCCCCCCCCATAAAAATCTAGCGGGGAGGGGGAAGCATTGCATTTATACACACATAGATATCACCCCCAGGCTGGGAATGCTGCTTTTCTGGGGAGAACTAGAAGGCCACGCGGAGAATGCATTTGATGCTGCATATGTGGAGGCATTGACCACCAAATAGTCAAATAAGGGTGTTATTTATTTTATTTTATTTATTCGATTTATACCCCGCCCTCCCCGTCAAGGCAGGCTCAGGGTGGCTTGCATAAAAATGAAAACAACTAAAAACAGAGCGTTTATAAAACCATTCATAAAGTGCTAGTATACAATGTTATATAGTGATGACGAAACACAATAACAAATCATCTTCCTAGCAGAACAACCCTTATGGGGTTACAGTCAGCATTGATGTTAGGGACTATCATCTCCGTCCATTCGTGCCAGCGAAGCACAGGCTGCTGATGGTGATACCAGGGCACAGGGTCTTACGGTGCGGCTCCTTGGACAAATGCCTGGTGGAAGAGCTCCATCTTGCAGGCCCTGCAGAACTGTAAAAGGTCCTGCAGGGCCCTAATGTCTTCCGGGAGCTCATTCCACCAGCGTGGAGCTGCCACTAAGAAGGCCCTGGCCCCGGTCGTAGCCAGCCTGGCATCTTTGGGACCCAGGAGGGCCAGACAGTTTTGAGACCCTGAAGGCAGTGCTCTCTGGGGGACATGTTCTAGATCATACTAAGCCTGAACTCTCCCTAAAAGCCAAAATGACCAAACTGAGGCTATTGCGCTTTGATCACATGATGAGAAGACAAGACACAATGGGGTTTTATACTCTGCTTTTCTCTGCTTTACTGAGTCTCAAAGCGTCTTGCGGTTGCAGTCCCTTCCCCTCCCCACAACAGACAACTTGTGAGGCAGGTGGGACTGTGAAAGTTCTGAGAGAACTGTGATGTGACTGGCCCAAGGTCACCTAGTAGGCTTCACATGGAGGAGTGGGGGATCAAACCCACTTCTTGAGATTAGAGTCTGCCGCTCTTAACCACTATAACCGCATTGGAAAAGACAATAATGCAAGGAAAAGCTGAAGGCAGCACAAAAGGAGGAAGATCCAGGGCTTTTTTGGTAGAAAAATCCCAGCAGGAACTCATTAGCATAACAGGCCACACCCCGAACAGTGTAGCTCATTAGCATATTAGGCCACACCCCATGCCTTCCCTTGGTTTCCTTGGATGCCCCGCGGCTGCAGGGAGCCCAGGCAAGCTGGCCCTTGGACAGGCTGGGGAAGACACGGAGAGACATTTAAATGCCTCCCCGAGCTTTCCATCCCCCCCCTGGCCCGCTCGGCTCGGAGTCGCGGGGGGGTGTCACTCTCCAGGCCTTCTAGGCTTCCCAAGTCCCCCTGGTGGGGGCGGGGAAACCCTCACCCCAGAGGCCCGTTCCCCGCCGCCAGCAGATCGGGCCCCAGGGGGAACCCCACCCTGACATGCGCGTCACCCGGAAGTGACGCGACCACACCGGGCACACTGGGGGTGGGGCCACGGTCATCAGAGGGAAACCTCTATGGTTTTCCCTCAGATGGTTGTGGCCCCGCCCCCAGCATGCCCGGCGTCCTCACGTCACTTCCGGGTGACGCGCGCGCGCTCCAGCCGCTGCGCGGGAGTCCCCCGGTAAGGAACTATTTCGACTTGGCAACCCTAAGGCCTTCCCTCTGTAGCCAGGCACGCAGAGGTTTTGGCTGTAGTGGGCGTGGCCAGCTCTGGAGCCAGCCGGAACTCCGTTCCTGCCCAAAAATAGCCCTGGGAAGATCCAACCTGAGATGGATTGACTCAGTCAAGGAAGCCGCGACCCTCCGTTTGCAAGACTGGAGCAAGGCTGTTAACAACAGGATGAATTGATAAATTTGTTATAACCTGGAGGTGACTTGGTGGCACATAATCCCACGCACGTTTTGGGCAGAATCACGGCGTGTCTTCATGTGAGCCAGCAAAATGCACAGTGGCTATTTGGTCAGGGCAATGAATGAATTTACTAGAAATCCTGCCTGCTGTAACCAGAGATGTCCTTTGGTGTTGGATTTCTGGGAACCGAAACCCAGCAGTGGCAGCCAGAGAACAAATGTAGAGGACTGGGTGCCAAGAACAAAAAATCCATGTAATATTTTGGAGTAGGACAAACCAACATGTCACAAAACATTGTGCAAACATCTGACCTCACCAGAACATTTTATCAGGCTTGATGTTGTGAACTTTTAAGAAGACAATTGGGATGCCCACAAGACTCGTGTGGGGGAGATAATCCCATCTCCCCCCCCCAATTGTGACTCCAGGCTCCACCACCCATCAGCAGTGACAGCAACAGTGCTGGGGAACCGCTCCAAGCCCAGAGTGGCTCCCATAGGAACATAAGAGAAGCCAATATTGGATCAGGCCAGTGGCCCATCCAGTCCAACACCCTGTCATACAGTGGCCAAAAATACCAGGTGCCATCAGGAAGTCCAGCAGTGGGGCCAGGACACTAGGAGCCCTCCCACTGTTGCCCCCCCCCCCCAAGCACCAAGAAGACAGAGCATCACTTGCCCCAGCCTCCCGCAGTCCTTCAGCACCGTGGCCAGGCCTTGAGGCTCTCCTAGAGTCTTCTGACAAGCAGCCAGGCCCAGAGTGGCTCCAAGAGCACTCCACCATGCTGGGGCACGCACACTCCGTCAGAGGTATTGTAAACAGCTTGATTAGAAGAAAAAGAGATTGGATTTATACTCCGTCTTTCACTCAGAAGCTCAGACTGGTTTACAAACCCCTTTCCCTTCCCCTCCCCACAACAGACACCCTGTGAGGTAGGTAGGGCTGAGAGAGCTCTTGACAGAAACTGCTCTCTCACGAACAGCTCTGACAGAACTATGGCTTGCCCAAGGTCATCCAGCAGCTGCAAGTGGAGGAGTGGGGAATCAAACCCGGTTCTCCCAGATTAGAGTCCGCGCACTTAACCACTACACCAAACTGGCTCTCAGAGCAGAAGGGAAATGCTTGGGTGCATAAGATAAGCATCTGTAGGGAGATAAGTATCACATGCCCCTGTTAAGCCTTGGGAGGGGGGGTCCATTGTTTTGAACTTGTGAATGAACTCCAGTTTATTCTTGGAAGAGCTATTCTGGCTGCTTTCTCAGGTATGGAAGAGGAGGTTGCTCTCTTAGCTGCCTCCAGGGGAAAGGCCTTATCAGCTGTGGCCCCTACCCTGTGGAATGCACTCTCTGATGACACCCGTGCACTGCCCAACTTGTTTACTTTCTGCAGGCCATGCAAAGATGAATAATTTAGGTCGGCCTTCAAAGTGCAACCACATGTTTGGGCTGTTTTAATGGTGGTATGGTGATAGCCACATATTTTAATATTAATATTTAATATTTTTATTTTTTATGTTGTTTTTACCTTATTGGTTTTACCGTTGTAAGTCGCCACGAGACTCTTCAGCTGAGTGGCGACTAAAAAAAATCTAATCAATTAAATAAACACATATCTAAGTATTTGAAGAGCTGTCACTTCAAGGGAATGACGGAAGGTAAAAGAAGGGGACGACAAAGGATGAGATGGTTACACAGTGTCATCGATGCAACAAACATGAAGTTGAAAAGGCTCCAGAGGATGGTAGAAGACAGGAGGGCCTGGTGTGATGCGGTCCATGGGGTTGCAAAGAGTCGGACTCGACTGTGCGACTGAACAACAACACTTCAAGGAGGGCAGGGAGCTGATCCAGTTGGCAGCAGAGGAGAGGACTTGCAATAATGGTTTTAAATTAAGGGTGGGAAGGTACCGGCTGGATGTTAGGAAAAACGTTTTTACAGTAAGAGTTGTGCAACAGTGGAACCAGCTGCCAAGAGAAATGGTGAGCTCTCCCTCACTGACAGTGTTCAAGTAGCAGCTGGATGAACACTTGTGTCAGGAATGCTCTAGGCTGATCCTGCATTGAGCAGGGGGTGGGACCAGATGGCTTGTATGGCCACTTCCTACTCTATGATTCCAAGTCCCTGTATTCTCCCCTTTGTGTGCTACTACTGAAGCTGGCCAATTGCACAAGGATTTCTTTAGGACGTGTGCTGTTCGAACCCATTTTTTGTTGTTGTTGCACAGTTGAGTCCAGCTCTTTGCGACCCCATGGACCACATCATGCCAGGCCCTCCTGTCCTGTCCTCTGCTGCCCTCCAGAGTTTGCTCCACTTTCCCCTTCTATTTGCCAAGGAGTGATGGGGCTGGATGCCATGATCTTAGTTATTTATTATGTTGAGTTTCAAGCCAACGTTCGTGCTCCCCTCCTTCACCATGAGCAAGAGGCTCTTTAGGTCCTCTTTACTTTCTGCCATTAGAGTGGTATCATTTGCATATCTGAGGTTGTTGATGTTTTTCCCGGTGATCTTAATTCCGGCTTGTGATTCATCCAGGCCGGGATTTCGCATGATGTACTCTGCATATAAATTAAATAAGCAGGGTGACAATATACATCCTTGTCGTACTCCTTTTCCATGCTAAACCAATCAGTTGTTTCGTATCCGGTTCTAACTGTCGCTTCTTGACTGCTGCACAAAACGATCACTGTGGTGTCGTAGATGTTGCCAGATACCGAACGACCCTGAGCCACAGTGCGGGGTTGTCAGAAGTTGAACCTTCTCTCTCTCTCTCTCTCTCTCTCTCTCTCTTTCTTAGCTTTTCCCCTCCCACACAGTATTTATTTATATATTTATTTATAATTTCAACTTATAGCCCGCCCTCCCCGCAATGCAGGCTCAGGGCGGCTCACAAATAGGTATAAGCCAACACATAAAACAGTTAAAACCATAAAACCATTATTACAAAATTACAACATGTTAAGTGCTCTCGATGTTCTAAAACGAAGACTTTCATCAAGATGGCGTGTCGTAGATGGTATATCCACTCAGTGTTATCAGCTCCACGTGGCGCTGTCGTTTTCCTTTCCCAGGGCCAGTTAATAACGATGGTACGATAGTGGTGGCTCCTACCCAAAGGCCTGGCGGAAGAGCTCCGTCTTACAGGCCTGCGGAACTGCGCCAGGTCCCGCAGGGCCCGGATCTCCTCTGGGAGCTCGTTCCACCAGCAAGGAGCCGCCACTGGAAAAGCTCTGGCCCTGGTAGCGGCCAGCCTGGCCTCTTTGGGGCCTGGAATCTTCAGGAGATGTTCCGACCCCAACCATAGTGCTCGCAGGGGAACATGTGGGGAAAGGGGGTCCCTCAGGTATGTTGGACCCCGGCCATATAGGGCTTTAAAGGTAAGAACCAGCACTTTGAAGCGAATCCGGTATGCTATTGTATTTTGCAAAGGTATGGGAAAATGCTCTTCCTCCAGCCAGTAGTCACAGTAGACTACACTGCAGGCCTGTCCTAAGCCGTTCTTCTCTTGTGCCTCCCTCCTCTGGAGATACGAAGGTTGAACTGTCTACGCATCGATGGGGCAATTCTCAAAAGATACTGCGGAGGGCGTCATTGTTGCTTGCCAATCAATCAGTCTGGTTAAAATCCTGGAACGTGAGGGTAATAAGCCTAAACTACACGACAGCATTGTAAAGAAGGAAGCTCGACTAATGTACAATGCACAGATAGTAACTCTGGACTCTGGCCAACCCTCAACATTGGCACATGTCCTGTCTTGCAATGTGGAGGAAATGATATGAGACCGCATTTCTTCACTGTTTGCATAGGACGTGTTGGTTGGCCGTTAAAAAAAATCAAAACTCTTTTCTTGTGTTTCTCTGCATCAGACAACCTGTGAAAAGAGCTCAAATTCCACACATTTTGTGTTGCGTGTGGAAGAGTAGTCCATCCTGTAGTGTGAAGGTGTGCTGCGCCCCTTGTAAGCAGGGATGCCAAACCTCCAGGTAGCAACTGGAGTTCTCCCAGTATTATAACTGATCTCCAGACGAACAAGATCAGATCCCCTGGAGAAAATGGCTGCTTTGGAGGGGGGACTCTGTGGCATTATACCCTGCTGAGGTTCCTCCTCTCCCCAAACCCTGCCCTCCTGAGGCTCCACCCTCCAAATCGCCAGGTATTTTCCAACCCAGAGCTGGCAATCCTACTTTGAAGTCCATGTGGGCTTGTGGTTAGTGCTCTTGACTAGGATCTAGGAGAGCTGGGTTCGAGTCCCCCCACTTTGCCACTGAAGCTCTAGCCTGCCTCATGAGGTTGTTGTGGAGTGGATAAAAGGGGGAATACGAACAGGCTTTGGCAGTTGTGCAGACCTGTTGTTTAAACAGGGCAAAATACCAGGACTCAAATGTGATTGTGGTGCAGCCACCAAACTATTTCCCATTTGCCACAGGAATTAATGTTGCCAACCTCCAGGTGAAGGCTGGAGATCTCCTTGATGACAGATCAGTTCCCCTGGAGAAAACGGCTGCTTTGAAGGGTAGAATTTATGGTATTATACCCTGCTGAGGTCACTTCCAAGCTCAAACCTCATCCTCCCAAGGCTCTACCCCCAAATATCCAGGAATTTCCCAACATGGAGCTGGCAACCCTAGGAAGAACTGATCTCTGTACTTGGGCTATCCGTTGTGATTCCTGGAGAGCGACTGTTGCCACAGCTGCTGGGGGGGGGGGAGAAGTAGCTGGAATGCTGGGAAAGTGACAGGGGTAGAAAGAGTGATGTGGTGGGGGGCAAAAAGGAAGTAGGAATGGAGGGGAAAGAGAGTAAGAAAAGGGGTGGCATTTGTCTTGGTGGAATAAAACGCAATTAGAATCTATCTATAATAAAGATAAAAAGACTGGTTTTAATGACAAACTAACTGAACTAGAAAAAACTCTTGTAGTGTCGGAGGATAAACTGATAAAGAAAATCTATAAAATTTTGTTAGAGGATTTGCTGTTAGATGAAACAGTTAAGCAAAATATGATTCTGTGGGCTCAAAATGTAGGACGTAATATTACTTGGAGAGAGTGGGACCAGATATGGTCTAAAATATTAAAATGACTAACGCAGTATCATATAAAGAAAATATGTATAAGATGTTTTATAGATGGTATATTTCACCAGATAAGCTTGCTAAGCAGAATGAAAATTGTTCAGATAAATGTTGGAAATGTAAAAATAAGATAGGTACATTCTATCATATGTGGTGGCTTTGCGATGTAACAAAGAGATACTGGAGATGGATCCACGAGATGATGCAAGAGATATTGAGAATTAAAATACCATTTTTGCCGGAAATATTACTACTAAACATATTTCAAAAGGATTTTAATAAAGGTGATAGATATTTGATAGTACACCTTTCTACGGCAGCAAGAATATTATATGCAAAATTTTGGAAACAAATGGAAGCACCAAAGAAGCAAGAATATGTGAAAAAACTGTTGGAGACGGCTGAAAATGACAAATTGGCATCGTTGATGAGAGGGGCAACAGACCCAACATTTCAAAAGACGTGGAAAAAACTGTATGACTGGTACAATATAAATGCATAGTTTAAAGTAATGGAAATTTTGGTATTATCAATCTCGTATAGTTAATTAGAAACTATGGTAAAAAAAGTGGGGGGAGAAGGGAAAAAGCAGAAGTGGGGGAAATGGGATATATGATTCTGCAAGTTTCTTGTGGGTCCCCACTTAAAAAAACCTAAACAGCATACTCAAGATTGCTATAGCAGAGATGCTGACTCCGAATTTCGATCCAATAATTCAGAGCTGGATATGTCAGTTATTAAAGACAGTTAACTAAAGAAAATACTGTAAGGCTGCTTGTATTTTGAGTAAAAAATAATATCATTAATTGGATTACCCAGTGTCCTTTCTGAAGTTTATAACTCTGGTACCTGGCATTACAATTTATGGCACACATGGCCCAGCCTGACAAAGTGATATTTAAGTCCGATCTGGCCTTCATAACAAACAAATTCAACAACTCTGGGCTAAGCAGTCACATGATTTCTCCTTATGTGTGTTTTTAGATGTTGTTGAAGAGTGCTACTCCGACTGTATCTCTTCCCACACTCTGAGCATTCAAAGGGCTTCTCCCCTGTGTGGGTTCGTTGATGCTGTTGAAGAGTGCTATTGTGACTGAACCTCTTCTTACACTCTGAGCATTCAAAGGGCTTCTCCCCTGTGTGGATTCGTTGATGCTGTTGAAGAGTGCTACTCCGACTGTATCTCTTCCCACACTCTGAACATTCAAAGCGCTTCTCCCCTGTGTGGGTTCGTTGATGCTGTTGAAGAGTGCTATTGTGACTGAACCTCTTCTTACACTCTGAGCATTCAAAGGGCTTCTCCCTTGTGTGGGTTCTTAGATGCTGTCGAAGAGTGCTACTGTCACTGAATCTCTTCTCACACTCTGAGCATTCAAAAGGCTTCTCCCCTGTGTGGGTTCGTTGATGCTGCAGAACATGTCCACTACGACTGAATCTCTTCCCACACTCTGAGCATTCAAAGGGCTTCTCCCCTGTGTGGGTTCGTTGATGCTGCAGAACATGTCCACTACGACTGAATCTCTTCCCACACTCTGAGCATTCAAAGGGCTTCTCCCCTGTGTGGGTTCGTTGATGCTGCAGAACATGTCCACTACGACTGAATCTCTTCCCACACTCTGAGCATTCAAAGGGCTTCTCCCCTCTGTGGACCTTTTGGTGAAAATTGAGCTGTGATCTGTATCTGAAGTACTTTTCACACTGAAAGCATTTATGTGGCTTTATTATGTTTTTTGGGAAGCGTACATTATGCTTTCTTCCATCAGAGTACGCCATTCTGCTCTCTGAGCAGATAAATAGCTTATCTCCAGGGTGAATCCTTTGGTGCTGAACAAGGTCTGATTTCTCTGAGAAGCTCTTGCCACAGTCTGAACACCTATAAGTTTTCTCTCCTGCATGTGTTCCTTCATGTCTATGGAAGTCTGCTCTGCGATTCATGGTCTTTCCACACTCCAGGCATTGATAGGACTTCTTTCCACTGTGCATTTGTAAATGGATGTTGTATTGGGTTTGATCTGAGATATTCAATCTGCACTCCAAGTCCTTATCTGTTTCCTACACCATGTGAATGTCTTCTTGGAAATCACCTCCTTGGCAAGGGATGGGTTTACCCCTCTTCTTGACCATGTGGCTCCTTTTCTTCCTCTTTGGTCTTCCTTGATTCCTGAAGTTTCCCCTCACATCTTCGTTCTTGATTTCATCTGGTGATAGAGGATGCAGTTCCTCATCCTCCTCGTTCCTCTGATCATTCCCTATTGGAATAAAGAGATCTTGTTAGAACCCACGCAAGGAGGTCTAATCGGAACCTGAAGTTCCATCCACACTCCAAATATTTCAGTGGCTTCTTCCTGCTGTACACTGAAGTGTACAATAATATAAACTTTCAAAGTACATTAAGCCTCCTGCATCAGAGATGCTTGTTTGGGACTCTGACCATTTATAAGTCTCCCCACCGGAGTGACTTTTTTAGATGTGAAGTGTGAAGAAATGCATTTTTGGATGGAGCAAAACCTTCATTGTGAGTTTAAAAGTTTTTTCTCTCTGAGCAGACAGTAGGCAAGAGACAATGGGATAGTCAAGTTCTCTCCCCCACGCCCAAACAGGGAACAGAGATCTGGAGGAGTAAAGACTAGAAAGGCTTCAGGAAGAAACTCCTGGAGACTTCAGCAAACCTTCTTTGACCCAGCCTAATCAGTGGGAGGGGGAAAGAGAGATGACAAGACTCCTGAGAGAAAGGAGGAGGAGCTCTTTTGTGCTCATTCACTTGAGGGAGAGCTAGCTTTTGACTAAGGTCAGAAAAAGGCAGCCATTGCCACGTGCTGACCTACACTTGGGGAAGAGGCCTGAAGGTAATAGAACTCCTGCAAAACTTTCTAAACTAAGGAGCCTGCCTTATATTTAACAACTGATAGGGCATGTATAGAGGGAGGGACAGAGGAATGGTGTTTTACCCATTTTTTTTTATCCCTTGCTCAATCTGGTGCTGTGCTAAAAGAATGCTTATAAACATTTTCTTGTTAATAAATACTTTCTAACTTTTGATCCTGGTAGTGGTTCTCTGTACCACACAGACCTCCATCATCTTGAATTTGCTATTTTAAAAGAAGCCCCAGGGACGTACAAGGCAACAAGCTGTCCTCATGGTAAGGAGGCACTCAGTAGCAGGAGACGCAGAGGCAAGGCCTCAGAACTTGGAAAGGAAGCTGGGAGTCCTGACCCACTCAGAGGGCGATTACTACAAAGCTCAGGAGGTGGCAGTATTTGACCAGAAAAAGAGAGAGGGAAAAGTCCCTCCAGGTGCTGGGAAAACTTTAGAGGGCAGGGTGGAACAGGGCCTGCAGATTAGACAGGACCGTTCCGCCAGATGAAGTAAGGACTGTTTTCTCTATGGAGCTCTTTCCGCACTCCAAACAATTATACGGTTTCTCCTCTAAGGAAATTGGTGTCTGTGAAATGATGTTCATTCTCTGACTGAAGGTCTTTGCAAAGGCGACATTTTCATTTCCCTTTTCCCAGGAGTGAATTCTCTGGTTCACACGCAGGCCTTTTCCCCCTTCTTTTTTTGACTTACCTTTCTTCTTGGACTGGGATTTCAAGGAGATCCCCTCCTTGGCAAGGAATGGGCTTATCTTTCCTCTTACTTGCGTGGCTTTCCTCCTGCCTCTGTGGTTCGTCTCCATCTCTGAAGTTTCCTGCAGCATCTTCATTCTTAACATCTTCCAAAGAGAATCCTTGAAACTCCCCAGCTGTCTCCTCTACATCTGCTGCTGGAATAAAGAAAGAGTTTCCATCAGTGCTCAGGCAAGAAGCCAAGCCACCAGTCAGACCCTGCACATAAATGGGTGTGCAATTCCTTGGTCAGATCTTCTTTACTCTGAAACTCAGCTGCTGGTCAAGCCTTATCCCTGCCAGGCCCTCCTGTAGAGCTGATTTCATATTCTGCCTACTCCGCCCTTTCCCACCCCCCTCTGTACGTATGTCAAGGGAGAAAGTGGCTAAGATTTGTTCCCCGGCTGTTCCCACTTGCCATGCTGTGTGGCTCCTTTGATTCTCTGCTCTTGACAATTAAGTACAAGAAGTTACCAAAATATCTAGTCCTGCAACTACATAGAGAGCTGTCCAGTCCCCTTTTCACAGCGATAAATCCCATACACGTTTTAAGCAAAGTAGTATTTTATTAAAGCCATGATAGAGCAGGAGCAAGTTCACTGTCCAGAAAGCCTGGGCCAGGGTGGGCAAGGAATAATGTAATACATTCAAACAAAGCCATAACCAATAATCTCCATTCCTGCCGAGCGGGCAGACCTCGGTTTACGCGCGCAAAAGCCTGAGAAGCAACGTTCCCTAAAACCAAAACAATTACAGCTTCACACGGAACGGCTCATTATACAGTTAGCAAAGCATCTATCCCCACTCACCTGTTAATCTTGCAGATAAGTGTTGCCTAGCAGTAGCGGGACATGGAATGCATGGGAGCAGACTATACACAGGGGAAGGAAGGGCATGCGCAGATGCCCGGGGCGGCAGGGGCCTGACAGCTTCCCAATCTTCTATGGCAGCTAGCTGACAAGAGCATCCTTGTAGATTTGATGAGAGCCAAAAAGGAGCTGGTTTTCAGCCTCCCAAAAATACAGTGAGAAGCCAAGAGCTCATGAAGTGAACCCTACAGTTCAAAAGGGACCCTCCACGGTTTTAGAAGAGGTGCCATTTGTTAGGCGCTCAGGTAATGGACCAATGAGAAAAGCAACCCTGCAATGTAATCAGAGCCATTTTCTTGCCGTCTCTGTGCCATTCTCTGGGCCTTGGCTAATGCGCAGCCATGTCTGAATCAACCAGGCATTTCTGCCTTTCCTAGAAGCACAGAGTCAGCCTGTCTCTCTGGAAAGAAGTGTATCTTATGGTCAGCAAGAGATAGCCAGAAGGCTGGCTTACCGGGCCTCAAGGTCCTTTTGTGGTTACAAAATGTTATAGTAGTCCACTGGTGGACCTCCTGATGGCACTGGTATTTCTGGCCACTGTGTGATAGAGAGTGTTGGACTGGATGGGCCTTTGGCCTGATCCAACATTGGCATCTCTTATGTTCTTATAGTAGAGGAAGGCCCTCTGGAAGTCCACTCTAGAGGAACAGACACTCTAAAGTCCAGACACAACCTCAGAAGATATCCATTTGATCAGCACGACCAGGGTGATGGGATGTAAGCCTGGTAAAATTCGTTTGGGAGAACCTTAGAGCAGCACAGCATCGTCATCTTTGTGAACCCTCTTCCCTGGGGACGGGGGAGACAGTGCCGGCCAGCCTCGGAGACACCCGCGCTGATCGGGGCACACTGATCTGTCAGGGATACCTGCCTTTCTTCTGTGTGTGCGCCTGTTTTTCTGTGGCAGATCCTTTCCTGCCTCAAGGGGGTGGAAGGGAATTAGCCCTTGGGAGGGAGTTCGTCGCTGACCTCTTGGGGAGACGGGAGGTGGCTGCAGTGCTTTCTCTATCCTGTGTTGTGGTTCAACCCACTGTGCTTCAGCTGAGAGCTTGACTGGGTTTACTGGGTTGATAGAGTCAGTGGGAATCTCTTCAGGAGCGCATGATCCTGCCCCCTTGGGGTGAGGACTGATCCCCCTCACCAGAACAGAGGGTGTTGTGCGGTTTGGCGGAAGCCAGTTCCTCTTGGGCTGCAGTGTTCACTGGTGGGACTACCGAGGTAGAACAGCTCCAAAGAAAGTACTTACACCCATCTCCCCCTAAGAGATGAAGGCATCCAGGAGACAGCAGAAGGGTTGATGCTCCTTTGGCCTCATCCAGCAGGGCTGGTCTTAGGTACCCCCCCCCTTCCCTCAAATATCCAATATATAGGATAGTGCAGCCCCTCAACAGCCACAGCTGAGCTCAGCCCTAGAAGGAGCTCCCAAATCTCCACATCCCAGGCCCAGAAGGCCTCCTTCCCTCCATCCCTAGCGGGCTAGATCCTTCGGCCAAACCAAGAGTCGCTCAGAAGTGAAGAGGAAAGGTCCCCTGCTATTCCTTGTCCATTCCCTTGACATAACCGTGAAGGATTCTCACTAGCAGGCAGCTCATTTGGGAAAGACTCTCTTGAGATCGTCCTGTGAAACTCTCCAGCCATTCTATGGACAGAAGGCCTTCCTCTCTCTCCACCCTAGTCTCTCTTACATTCCTGACTTCTTTGGCACAGAGAGAGAGACAGACAGAGAGAGACAGACAGACAGAAAGTGATCGTTCTTGTATGGGGAAAGAAAGAAATCCAAGGAAGAGGAAAAAATTGTCTGGAAGGATGGAAACATGCTCATAATCAAAGCCCCAAATCCCAACCAGTATGATGAAGGTCTGAGCGCATGCCCATCTGGTGCAAGGGCATGTGGTTGAGGTTGGCAACTGAGTAATTGGGATCTCGCCCCTTCCAGAGGTACTCTCAGCCCCACCTTGGCCACAGGCCAGGACACCCTCTCTGGCTTGGGTGAGGGCCACAACAATGGCCTCAGTTGCCCCTGGATCACCCAGGAGGCTTGGATTGCTCTAACCAACCACGCTGAACATCACTTTCACTTCTACCCCAAGTCCTGGAGCCCTCCAGTGGTGAGGGACAAGAAGCTGGGCAGGCCTCACAACCACATACTGCTTTTCAATTATTTTGATTCATGCATCATCCCAACAGCAGCAATTGGCACCTTTGGCACCTATGAAGGATCCTTACCCAGGGAGGCCACATGCCCATAATTCTCCAGCATGACCTCCCTATAGAGTGTTCTTTGGCTCAGATCCAGCAGGGCCCACTCAGCCTCGGTGAAGTACACGGCCACCTCCTCAAAGGAAAAGGGAGACTGAAAGAAGAAGCAGATTCCCTCGTCACAGACCACGCCAGGCAGAGACGACACTCTCAACAGGGGCATTCTGGGAGGGCGCAGGAGGCAGAGCTTGCTATGTGTAAAGGGAGTTGCTTTCAGAGCTTCTCTTGCTCAGACAGGTGGAGCAAAGGCGTTCCTGTGAGAGGAGCGGGGCCTGACTGTCCCCCGTCCATCCCCTCCTACCTGGACCAGAGGAGGAGCAGATCTTTGCGCTCCACTGTGAAGACGACAGCTCGACAACACCTCTTCACCGCCTGCAAGGGAGACAAAATTGGAAGGGTGAATTTCAGTCTCAACCTTTTATACTGTTAAATGTATAATGATTTTTAACAAAAACTATGGGAGAGGTGGGAATAAACTATGAGAGAGGTGGAAGAGAAGCACCAGGTACCCATGCGACTTGAGGGGGCGTTTAGGTCAGCTAACGTTCTGGAAACGTTAGGGTCATAACAATGGGGTTCCAGGGCATCTGCAGATGATCTGACTTCAAATCCAGGTACTTGGCTAGAGGACACGTCAACAGGACATCATGTCCGTCCCATGCTCCACCCTCAAACCTCATGGGTGGTTTGCCATTGCCTGCCTCTGCGTAACAACCCTGGACTTCACTGGTGGTCTCCCATCCAAGTCCAAACCAGGGCTGACCATGCTTAGCTTCTGAGATCTGATGAGACGGGGCTAGCCAGGGACATTCAGCTCAGGGGAACACAGAGGTTCCATTTATTGACCATGGCTAATAGTTGCACCCAGGGCTTTTTTTGTAGAAAAAGCCCAGCAGGAACTCAGTAGCATAACAGGCCACACCCAACAGCAGAAACTCATTAGCATATTAGGCCACAGCCCTGACAGCACAGCTCATTAGCATATTAGGCCACACACCCATGTTACCAGAAGTGTGGTCATCCAGCCACGCCCACCTTTGGCTTCTTATTCTGTTTACCTTGTTTGTGGTCAAAACCCAGGGCTTTGTTTGTAGCAGGAACTCCTTTGCATGTTAGGCCACACACCACTAATGTAGCCAATTCTAATGCGTTTCTGCTGTTGGGTGTGGCCTGTTATGCTAATGAGCTCCTGCTGGGCGTGGCCAACTCGGGAGCCAGTCGGAACTCTGTCTCCTGTGTGTTCCTGCCCAAAAATAGCCCTGGCTGCACCCATTAGCCCCCCTGGAAGCATTTACAAATCCTAATTTAATCACAAATAATTTAATGAGGAGATATGAAGAATTATTACACAGTAAGAATGATCTAAAAACACAAGAGATGTTGCAGAAACAAGATGCAACTTTAACATGGTGGGAAAGAATCCAATTGGAATCCAGATATGCCAAAGATAAACATATGGGTTTCTATGAAAAACAGATAGAGTTAGATAAAATACTATTGAATACAGAAGAAAAACTTATTAAAAAGTTATATACGGTACTATTAGACTTGAAGATGCAGGACGAAGTAGTTAAAGTGTCAATGATCACTTGGGCACAAAGCTTAGGATATAATATTGATCTCGATCAATGGTCTAGAGTGTGGAAAGCCAATATAAAATATACTAAAGCTGTTTCTTTCAAAGAAAACCTTTACAAGATGTTTTATAGATGGTATATGACACCTGATAGATTGGCTAAATATTACCCTAACATGTCAAATCTATGCTGGAAATGTAAGCAAAAAGTTGGATCTTTTTATCACATTTGGTGGACATGTAATAAAAGTAAAAAATATTGGGTTGGGATACATGGAATGTTACAGCAAATAATAGGAGTTAATGTACCTTTTAAACCAGAAATCTTTTTGTTAAATGTAATACCAGAACAATATAAAAAGCAAGATTGTTATATGATTACTCATATCGTAACTGCAGCCATAATTTTATATGCTAGTGTGTGGAAAAAAGAAGATATACCATCAAAGGAAGATTTGATCTACAAATTGATGGAAACAGTCGAAATGGACAATTTAACTCTATTACTACAAGGAAGAAGAGACAACATCTTTAAAGACGTATGGTCAAGATTCTACAAGTGGATTGAGAGCGTCAGCTAATAGCTGCACCCACATTTCTCTTCCTTTCCTTTTTTGAGCCACCTTGAGTCCCTCTAATGGAAGGAAAGTGAAATACAGAATTTTTAAGTAATGTAATTAAGAATGGAATTGCCTTCCATGAATCTGTCTATTTGCCCTTCAAGTGAGTGGCGATCGCTGCTTCCTGCAAGTCCCAGAAGTTGAGTCTGCATCGTGAGCAGAAGGATTCCCTTTTTCTCCTGCCCCAAACCTTCTACCCAATGACTTGACAAGGTGCCCCGATCCCGTTCGGGCAGGAGGCACCCTTACCACTTGACACGGCATCTTGGGCACGCTTCTGGGCCTGCACCCTCTGACTTTCCTCTGACAGAGCTCCTTCTGCCTCACAGAACTTCGCTTCCATCTTTACAGCTGGTCCCAACATCTGAAACAACAGTAAGGGAGACTAGGAAGAGAAAAAATGGAAGAGGCTGAGGAGACGGATCCTGCCCCACTCCCAGACTCCTCATCTGTGCCTTGACGAGCAGAGCTGGTTCAACCACAGGGCCAAGAACCAAGGTTGGGTTTTCTTCCCAGCCTAGTGAATTCTCTACCAGTATAAATATCTGGAAGGGAAGCCTCAGGATAAGGTCATTGCTGGAACTGAGGAAAGGAAACCCCCTCACCTGCTCTGCCTGCCTCTTCTCCTCTGCCTGACTCAGGAGGAAGCCTTCAGCCAGGGCCACCGCCTGGGAACTGGTCTCTGGCTCACATCCTCTCACCCAGCACTGCACTTCCTGGGGCAGGATGGCCAGGAACTGCTCCAGGATCACCAGGTCCAGGATCTGCTTCTTGGTGTGCCTCTCTGGCTCCAGCCAGTGGCTGCAAAGTCTATGGAGCTGGCTGCAAACCTCTCGGGGTCCATCGGTTTCATGGTAGCGGAACCGCCGGAAGGTCCACCAAGACAGCTAACAAATTAAAACACAGGTCAGAAAGACTACATGTTGTAAGTATTCAAAGCCCCTGAGAGTAATTAACTGAGGCCCTGCATTAAGCTTGAGAGAAGACAGATGGAGCATTACAACAGGGTCTCAGTGAATTACTCTCAGCATTCCATAATTAAGAATACATCTGTCCATCCTTTGTGCTCATCCAAATATTGTGTAATTCAGTTTGGCTTGCATATATACCCTCTTTTTTATCTTTTGCCCATCTTGAAATAAGTTGGTTTTTTTCCCACCAAGTCAAATTAGTACCTTGCTCTTTTAAGAGTTTTTCCGAAATTAACTCTCCCTTTGAATCTAAAAGGTCCTCATACCTCCATCTTGGATATTTAATATAAAGCGATGGTTTAACGAAGGCTTCTATGGGAGAGAGCCATCTGGGTAACTTTATGTAATATTTTACTTTTATCTCCTCCCAGATTTTATACAGTGCCATTCTAATAGTATGTTGTCTAAAAGGAGTAGCCGGCACGTTTTTATTATACCACATAAAGAAGTGCCATCCCATCTGTAGATCATGTCCCTCAAGACTCAATAGTCTTTTATCATCTTGTACAATCCACTCCTTTATCCAATTCATAGCCGCAGCTTTATAATAAAGAGCCCAATCTGGGAGAGCTAAACCGCCTCTATGTTTTCTTTCTTGAAGATATTTTAACTTTATTCTTGGCCTTTTTTGTTGCCAAATAAAATCCTTTACTAACTTTTCGAGTTCTTTGAAAAACATTTGATTTCTTAAAATAGGGATAGTTTGGAACAAAAAAAGGATACGAGGTAAAACGTTCATTTTTATCATTGACACTCTCCCCAACAAGGAGATATGCAAACCTCTCCATATTTCTAAATCCTTTTTTATTTCTAAAATTAGTTTTTTATAGTTAGCCTCAAACAAAGAACAACATCTGTTTGTCAGTAGTATGCCTAGATATTTCACCTTCTTTTCTGTCCATCAATCTCCAATTTTGATATGTTTATCCCCCCCCCAGAATTAAACCCCCGCAAAATGGCAACCATATAAACCCAGCTTGTTATTTCTGTTATTCCTGGAATCTGTTAAACATCTTCATTATGCTGTGTGCTAATTTGCCGCTCACCCTCTACCTCTATGTATGGCCTGGTAACTTCCATTTCAATGTATCTGAAGCAGCCTGCAGGCACACGAAAGCTTTGACTTTGAATAAAAACTTTGTTGGTCTGTTAGGTGCTGCTGGATTGGAATTTTGTTCTGCTGCTTCAGACAAACAGCGCTCCCCACCTGGATCCATACAGGACAGCCAACATTCCTCTTTTCTGAGATTTCAGAGTTTATCCCTCCCCTCTCCCCGGGTCTTACCTGCGAGTAAACCTTTTCCCGGCTGCTACATATCTAAAGCCCACAACAGGAAAAGAGCCTTTCTACTTTCCCGCCCCCCCTTCCCCCGGCTTGGACTCTCTAGCAAACAGTTCTCTTGGTTTAACACTTTCAGGACTGCAGACGAAAGAAAAAGGCTTTTTTGTCTTTTCCCGTAGGAGCACCGCCCAGACCGGGACAGAGCGGACTTCAGCCAGGTATTGTAATTCCTGTAAGTTGACAACCTTGGTGGTTGGCAACCATACATTGTAAATTTTGCAAGCAACCTTATATTCTTATAAGTTGGCAACCTTCCATTATAATGAATCAGGGTAAGTCTTTGCAGCATCAGTACTGGTGTTGGGATGAGTTAGCATAAAGGTTTTGTGAGAGAACATGTACCTAGTAAGGCATTATACAAGCACTTTGCCCTAGGAACAATCCAGAGATTCTTCACATAATATTGTTATTGCATATGATTTATTAAGGCTTTCATCCACTTTCGGAAGAAGAATAGTATTGAAACGATAGAACATTCCGGAGACCATCGTCACACCATTTTCTACTGCCTTGTGCATTTATATATGTAGTTTTTTTGTACACATTTTTGTATGAATCTTGTGATTGTTATTTAAATATTTACTAGCGCAGTTACCTCACAGTTTCTTCTTCTTTTTTCGGTCTGTTCTGTGACTGTGACCATAATTTTTGAGCTTGTAATAAAGCCAAAAAAATTTGGACACAAATTCATTTCCTGATGCAGAAAACCCTGAAGAGTAATGTCCATTTTAAACCAGAGGCTTTTTTGTTGGGAATAATGGATAAACAGGTAGAAAAAAGACATGGCACTCTGTTTTTATATAGAACAATGCCAGCAAGACTTTTATATGTTTAGAAGGGGAAGAGTCCAATATTGCCTACAACAGAGAAGTGGATTGTAAAGATGACGGAGTTAGCCGAGATGGCGAAACGTACTACATTGATTAGAGAGAAGACATTGCCCACGTATATAGCAAACAAGAAACCCATTACTGACTTTCTGCAGGAAACTCGGGGAAAGAATGAAATGATGAGTTCTTCTGGTTTTGAAGACTAAGAGGGGAGAAAGCAGTTAAAACAAATGAGAAGTTTTACTTGGATGACAGGATTACAATTGTGACTTCTGTGCTTATGCCAATATTTGTCATGGAGAAATTCAAAAGTGTTTTCTTTCTCTTTCTTCTTCCACTTTCTTGCTTGCTTGCTTTTTAATTTTCTTCTCTTCCATCCCCCCCCTCTTTTTTCACTATTAAAACCCCTTCGTATATTTTTTTAAAAATGCAATCCTAATTCCATGATTTATTGATTTATTTTTGGCTACATGTGTTTGTGAGCGTACATTACTTAACTTTTACAAGTCTTTGGGACCCAAAAATGTTTTTTTAAACAACAACACAGGTTTTTCCCCCCCTGCAAACTAGAAGATTCCCCTATGTGCAGATATTACTTTAGACTTTTATAAGTCTTTGTGCCCTCCCAATCTTGCTTTTAAAACAAAAGCAAGAACTGATCTTTTTCCAGCATGCCATGGAATAAAAACCCTTGTGAATTAAGTGTCGTTATCTGAGATGGCACCAATAGCTCTTCTGAGCACCATTTCTCACGTGTCACCTAAGAAGTCTATGTTTCAAGAAAGTGAGCAAGACCCCTGCCCAGTGGTGCCTGTGGTTTGCAGTTGGTTCCCACCTCAAGAGCACTGTCAGCAGAGGAACAGAAAAGCTTTAAGCCTTCCTGAGGTACAGGCCTCATGCCTGGCATGAAACTCACAGTAGTACTGCAAAAAGCTCTGGGACCCATACAGGCACTTCAGGAAAATATTCTAGAAGTGAAAACGTGGAGATCTCGTTTTAATAATAAAGGTGCAAGAGTTCCATGTTTTCACTTCTAGAATATTGTTCTGGAGTGCCTGTCATACATTCCAGTGCTTTTTGTGGTACTACTGTGAGTTTAATGCCCATTCCAGGGAGTTCTGGAGGCATTTTGGCCTGGAAAGGGTTCATAAAGGTGTGAGAGTTCCACGTTTTCACTTCCAGAATACTGTTCTGAAGTGCCTGATTTTTTGCGGTACTACTGTGGGACCCAAATTCCAGAGAGGTCTTGCTTCCTTCCCCGGGTGGGTCCCACTCAGATCTATTTGCTCCAATTTCTGTTTTTGAATTCAAGCATCTCTTTGGGATTCTTCTCCCCCCCCCCCAAAGAACATGATGCATTCTTCAGGGTCACGACCAGTGAAGAAGTTGTATCAGGGTGAGATGATGGCTCTGGGGATGTGTAATGTATCCAGTCCAGACCGCGTGGCCGACTTGGGCTCCACGCGGTCAGGCACAAACGTCGAGCTTCGCTCCAAGAGACAATGGACTATGCGGATCCTAGCCCGCTGCAATCAGGGGGCTAGATTCCCGGCCGAGAGCCTATGGGACTCTCGGCCATTGTAAATAACCTATTGAGAAGTGGGGGGCTGTTTTGGGTGGCGGTTTCTCGGGGAATATAAGCCGGCCTGCAAGCCGGCCAAAGTCGACTTGTTCCTGATCGAATAAAGTACGCTTTGCTGAAATCACTCTCCGTCTGAGTACTTTTCAGGATGAGTATAGAGTACAAGTGTGGGGGAGGGGGGAATATGTAGCACGCCTGAAAAAATGATCTGAATTGATTCATTCAAGCTTCTGGGAGGCTCCTTCGGCCACTGTTAAAAGCTGTTAAAAGCACAGACCAGTTGGCATGATCATACTGAGAAACTGGGGGGGGGAGACCTCGGTTCAGATGTCTCCCTGCCTGTTAGCTCAGGAGTGAACTTGAGCCAGCTGCCCCCTCTCGGGACTGGAAGAGCTCTTGACTGAGCTCATCTTTTGGGGCTGGGACCCATCAGAGTCCCTTGGAGATCTGTTTGGATTCCATTTTGATCTCACCCTTTGTAATGTATCCATCTCAGACCGCGTGCGCGGCCATTTCGCCACGCGGTCAGGCGAAGCGACCGAGCTTCGCTCTCAGTAACAATGGGACAAGCAGATCCTAGCCGGCACCTATCGGCAGGCTAGGCTCCTGGCCGAGAGCCAATGGAATTCTCGGCCACTGTAAATAGCCAATCACTTGTGTGTGGGTGTGTTTGGGGAGCGTGGATTGTGCACACATAAACCAGCCTGCGAGCTGGGTACTCTCGTCTTGTTCTGAGCTGAAATAAAGTATGAGAGCTGAAATCACTAGTAAGTCTCAGTACTTTTCACCCTTCCTGCTAGGAGCAGAATGTGTTTTATGCGCCATTATCCCTTTTCTCCTTGTCAGTCAGGTTGAGAGAAGACAACTGGCCCCGCGTCATGGGGCAAGTGGAGATTCGAACTGACATCTCCAGAGAGCTAGACAAAAGTGCTGTTCTGTCTGCTGCCCCAATCTGATGCGCCGTTCAGCCGCCTCCTGCACCAGAAAGGACTTTCAGCTTGGTTCTGTCTGCTCCAACAACCAGACGGGCCCTTCAGCTCCCGCTTGCTCCACAAGAGGTCATCGTTCCACACCTCTTATATTAAATCACTTCTTTGGAAATCAGCAGATGAAGTGCGTCTGCCAATTATTTGTCTGCTGCAGCTACCCATCCCCCCATTTCCCTCCAGCTGTTGTTCTGGATGCACAAAAACACACATCTGGAACTCTGATCAGAAAGGCAAGGAGGAGTTGCAAAATAAGGGCGGTGTGTGTGTGTTTTAATTCTGTCACTGCCACAAATGGAGTCTTCCCGATGAAAATTACATTCAGTCATCCAAATTGTTGACAGGTTGTTGTTGTTTTTTGAACAGCGATACATGTAGATATTATTTGGCCTGTCTATTGGGTTCATAAGTCTAGCTATGTTGTCAGTACACACCTATCCATCTTTGCTGTATGAACACAAATGGCTACAGAAAGGAATGGCTAGACTATGATGTCTAGTGGTTAGGGTGTTAGGGATGCCCGCCTCCAGGTGGGACCTGGGGATCCCCTGGAATGACAGCTCATCTTCATAGTGCAGAGGTCAGCTCCCCTGGAGAAAATGGATGCTTTGGAGGGGGGGCTCTGTGGCACTGTACCCCACTGAGGTCCCTGTCCTCCCCGGGTGCCACCCACCAAATCTCCAGGAGTTCCCCAGACTGGATCTGGCAACCCTAAGCCTGTAGCCAGGATTATTATTTTTTTGTTTAGGGGGCATTTAAATTTTTAAAGGGGCAGTTAAATTGCAGTTAATTAATCCGAATGGCTGTCTTCAAAGGCGGGGGCTCCAAGCCTGTTTCTAGCCCTTCCTTTCATGGGATAGGTCAGCAAGCTCATCCGTTCCCAGGGAAATAAGGCTCGCAGGGCTCTTTTTGTAGCAGGTACTTATTTGCATATTAAGCGACACACCCCTAATGTAGCCAATCCTCCAAGAGCTTACAGTAGCTCCTGTAAGAAGAGCTCTGTAAGCTCTTGGAGGATTGGCTACATTAGGGGTGTGTGGCCTAATATGCAAAGGAGTTCCTGCTTCAGAAGACACTGGAATGCCTTGAAGGCACCACCCTTGAGTCTCCTTCTAAGCTGTCTTGCCCTGTGGAAGGGAACTCAAAAAGGCATTTAAATGCCCTCTGAGTTGGTTTCCCCCGGGTCCCATGATGGCCCCCCCCCAATTCCACAGTTGGAGAAAGAGGGGAGCCCGAGGGCAAGCCGTGGCACTCTCTCCCTCGCTGCTGCCAGGAGCAGGCAGTGGGGGTCTCTCCGCAAAAAGAAGGTTTTGGGCCATGGCTATTTGTGGGGCGGGGCTTTTAGTTAAGGGGGCAGGGCCCCCAAATGCTCCACTGTAGCTATGGGCCTCCCACCCCATCCCCTCCTGGTGGCCAGTTTTAGTAGTATCAAGGTGACTTGGGACTTGGTCAATGTTCCCTCTAATTTTTCCCCCCTACTGAGCAGAGCAGTTCACATCCTGAGCAAAATGTAAGTGCTGTAATCTTGAAATGGGCCAGTGGGCAGTGCAAAAATTCTTCCTCATACCCAGTTGGTACCTTCCCACCCTTAATTGCAAGTCCTGTCCTCTGCTGCCAACAAGAGCAGCTCCCTGCCTTCCTCTAAGTGACAGCCTTTTCAATACTCAAAGTGAGCACTCGTGCCCCCGACCCCCTCTTCTCCAGGCTGAACATTCCCAAATCCCTCAGCCTTTCCTCACAGGGCTATGTCTCCAGGCCCCTGGTTATCTTCATTGCTCTCTTCCTGTTCCATTCTGTCCACATCCTTTTTGAACTGAGGGCTCCAGAAGTTCACACAGTACTCCAGGTGCGGTGTTAGCCGAATTGCTCCAAAAAGGAAACAATTGGTACAGTTTTTAACTTCGGGAACAACCGTCTTTGTTTACGGAGGATGGCACTGATTCTGAGGTCCCCAATAAGAGACTGAGGCAGACTTCTTAATAAGAATAATTGTTTACTAGCACACTTCACACAGTAAGCACACAACAACCACAACACACAAGAACTAGGAAATACAGAGAGAATAATTCAGCACAGTTGCAATTTGCAGGTAACGTTGGTTGATGCTTTGGGGTATAATTACCTGGCTGCTTCTGCGTGGCTCCAAACGTCAATCGAAGGGGTAAGGATGGGGAGAAAATGGAAAAGAATAGCGAATGGACTCAGACCAGCTAAGACCACGTGCTAAGAAGTTCTAGCTGTGCACTGCTAGAACAAAGAGAGGGATGGGAAGGATTTGGGATAGAAAGCTGGATTGAAGGGTAAAGCAGGTTAAATAGAGGACGTAGTTTGAGAGCGCTGGGGGGTTTCAGGTAGAATGCTCAAGAGAGCGAACTGGAGGTGCATTCCTGATTATATCAAACAGGGTCAGGGGAGGAGCTGGGGCCAGGAGACCTCACCTGTGGTGAGGCGTCTGTCATAGCCAAGAGGTCTGGGATTGGCTATTGTAATTCTCTGGGAGGGCTTGGAAACTGGAGGGCAATTTGAGATCTAGTGACTAACTCAATCAAGACACCTGGGCTAGGGGTATTCGCATGTAGATGTATGACTCAGTGCCAGGAGGCCAGGTTGAATAGAGAGTCTTTGTGAGGACGTGCTGTCCGTTGGTGCGAGGGGGAGGGGGGTTTCAGGTATGTGACCAGGTGGCTGGTTTGAAATGGAGTCTGCTGCTTTTGTGTGACCATGTGCTTGGAACAAAATGGAGTCTGCTGCTTGCTGTGGCCGTGTGCTTAGAACAACATTGCGTTTGCTGGACATGGGAACACCTCAGGAATAGCAACCATAAGAGGAAACAGTGTCTCTGGTATGTATCCTATTGGGAGCTCACAGCATGTCAGTTTCTGGCACAGTCTGTCATTGGCACACTTCATCAGGTACAGTAACTCAGTTCATAAAAACACCATGGCAGGCGTGCAGGCTTACAGCGGCCTGACCAATGCGGTGTACAGCGGGACTATGACATCTTGTGATCTGCGTGTTATGCCTCTGTTGATACACCCCAAGAATGCATTAGCCTTTTTTGCCGCTGCATCACACTGAGTGCTCATATTTATCTTATGGTCCCGCCATACCCCAAGATCTTGTTCACATCTTGCTTCTTTCCCGGACGGATCCTCCTCAAATCTGTTTACTCTAATTTCTGTTTCTATCTCTGAATCTAAGCATCAATTCTGGATTCTTCTCACCTCCATGGACCTGAGGACTGGATCTTGCTAAACGAACCTAATTTGGGCTTCTGTGTCGGCACCAGTGAAGAGGCTAAAAAGGAGGCAGAAGATGGATTTCGGGATGAGTACAGACTCAGAGTATGGGGGGAACCTTAGCATGCCTCAAAAGATGACCTAACTTAATTAATTCCCTGGGATCAATAATTCTAGTATGGATCATGTAACTGCTATATGCTTTGACCTCTGCGAGAGTGGTATTTGCACATTATTGGAAATAACTGATGTCGCCTGGCAAATTCAAATGCCTCTTGAAGATATGGGAATTGTTAGCAATAGTCAAACTAACAGGCAATCAAAATTGTAAGCATGTTTTGGATGACAAAAATTGGCAACAATTGGCTGCAAAAAATAATAATCTTATGCTGTCAGAAATGAATGAATAAGAAAAGAACAATTGTAACTATGTACATTTTGTTCCCTTATTTGTTTTCCGATTTGATTTGGTTCAAATATGTATCATTTTATTTTAAGAAAATTATTTTGTAAAATGAAAATTTTAAAAATTAAAAACAGAGAATGGATTAATTCATGCTTCTGGGAAGCTACTTCTACAACAAAAACAAACACGCTATTCAGCTGCCTCCTTTCCCCCAAGAGGTCAGCCACACCGCTTAGTTTTCGGGAAGCAACAGAAAAAGAACTGTGTTGCAAGAGTGTCAGCCTGCCAGCTGTTTTGTCCTCTGCAGCTGTCCCCCCCGCCTGCTTTCTTCCAGTTGTTTTGGATACACACAAAAACATATCTGGAACTCTGGCTGGATAGGACAAGTGGGATTGCCAAACATGAGCCACTGGCAGGTGATTTCTTAACCCTCCGTCACTACTACAGACTTACGTACTTTGTTTCTCTCCTGCCTTTCACCCCAGTGGAGACCCAAAGCAATTTACATCATTTTCCTCTCCTCCATTTGATCCTCACAACAACCCTGTGGGTAGGTGAGGCTGAGAGTGTGTGACTGGCTCGAGGTCACCCAGAAACCGGGAGCTGAAATCCTCCTACTTCCTCCCACGTCCTCCCTTTCAGCTGTGGAGTCTTGTGAGCAAAAAAATCTACTTTGTGAGCTACTGGAATTAAAGTTTTGAGTGAGCAATTTGACGGCTGCATAAATTAGTTTGCTCTGGAGCCATCCTTCCTGAGCTAAGATAAAAATGTGTGAGCTGGAGGCTAAAAAACTGTGAACTAGCTCACACTAACTCAGCTTAGAGGGAACACTGCTTCCTCCAATGCTCATCTTTGTTTGCTGGCTCCCCGTAGGTGAAATGCATGCTGGGAATGAATGCCACGAGTGCCATGATGGCTGGCACTGAGATTGCGATGATCTCCTTTTCCCTTGCACATCCAATATACTACGATATGTGCAACAAGATCCTATACCTGTGATATGCTGCTTGAGATCTGCCATGAAATCATCACCATCCCTTATGTGAGTGTTACTTATACCAGAAGCGGGCTGTGGGAAGCCCATCCAATGTGAACAAAGGAGGAGCACAGTTCTTGGTCCACTTGGCCTCTGAAAGGAGAACATTCTCTATGGTCTCAGAATTTTCACAGTGAGCCATAGAGTGTCCTATGCAGTTGAGTCCCTGTGCAGAGCTTAAGCAATGAAAGTTGGCTAGGGCTATGGTAGTCACTCCACAGCTCGTGGACAGCCACATAACGTGTCCTGGACACCACCTGACCAAACACACCCAATAACATCTTCCCTTTCCATGTCCCACTTTCTATATTCCTTCTTTCCCACCTCGGCTTCTCTGTTTCTTCTCTTCTGATTCTGCCCACTCACCCACCTTCCCTGCCTCTCCTCTCAGCGCCCTTCAGTCTTTCATGGGTTTTCCTCTGAGGTTTCAACACAAGTGCATCACTGTTCGTCTCACTTCCACGGCATCTATGTTTGCTTCTAGGTGTAATTTCAGAGGCATGGGGAAAGCCCCCCATAACCCAGAGTTAAGAAGAGCCGGCGGCTCATGAGCCTTAGAAGCAGCGCTATTTTTGGGCAGGAACGGAGTTCCGGCTGGCTCCTGAGTTGGCCACACCCAGCAGGAACTCATTAGCATAATAGGCCACACCCAACAGCAGAAACTTGTTAGGATTGGCTACATTTGGGGTGTGTGGCCTAACATGCAAAGAGGTTCCTGCTCCAAAAAAAAAAGCCCTGGGTTTTGACAACAAACAAGGTAAACAGAATAAGATATCACTGTTCGTCTCACTTCCATGGCATCTATGTTTGCTTCTAGGTGTAGTTTCAGAGGCATGGGGAAAGCCCTCCATAACCCAGAGTTAAGAAGAGCCGGCGGCTCATGAGCCTTAGAAGAGAAGAAGAAGAGATTGGATTTATACCCCGCCCTTCACTATCCGAAGGAGTCTCAGAGCGGCTTACAATCTCCTTTCCCTTTCCCTCCCCACAACAGACACCTGGTGAGGTAGGCGGGGCTGACTCTCCCAAGAACTGCCCTTGAGAGAACAACTCTGAAATAACTTATGATTTACCCAAGGTCACACCTGCAGCTGCATGTGGAGCCGAGTGGGGAATCAAACCGGGTTCTCCCAGATTAGAGTCCGCATTCCTAACCACTACACCAAACTGGCTCTTAGAGTGAGTACCATTGAGTTAGGGCCTAAGTCTACCAGTTAGACAAGCCATGCTTCTCTAGAGCTCTTAGAAGAATGGGGCCTCTAATCTCTTAGGACAGGGTGCATCTATCCTATGCACTGGTGCCTATTCTTCTGTTACAAGCAAAACCGGGAACACACGGCGTGAGAAACAATTTGCCAAATGAAAGAACGGATGGCATTTTTGCTGCTCATCAAAATAATTACTCTTGAGCATTAGTCCCACTGATAGTTTGCAACCTGGAAGAAGGCCATGAAACATGCAGACAATCCTGGACGCATGTAGTCGCTGATAGCATCTCCATTATCTATTGAAATGTTGTAATTGGACTACATTGTTCACGATTAAATATTGGAAGCGACTCCAAAAAAAAACTTTTTGGCTGCTTTTACAAGCTTTGGAATAGGTGTGAACCATTCATTGTTCCTTCCTTGTGAAACTTTATATCTTTGAA
>NW_015168122.1:213348-216687 GCF_001447785.1 Gekko japonicus
AAGCCCCCCCCCCCCCCCCAGTGACTGCTGTTCCACGCCCAGAAGATGACAAAAAAACCTCCGGGATCTCCAGCCAAACTGTTCTGGAGATATGCTATATGACAGTAAATTCTAATTAGTATGCAGTAAACATTTTGTGTATGGTGTTGCATTGTTACTTGCAGGGCTATTTTTGGGCAGGAACGCACAGGAACGGAGTTCCGGCTGGCTCCTGAGTTGGCCACGCCCAGCAGGAACTCATTAGCATAATAGGCCACACCCAACAGCAGAAACTCATTAGGATTGGCTACATTAGGGGTGTGTGGCCTAACATGCAAAGGAGTCCCTGCTACAAAAAAAGCCCTGGGTTTTGACAACAAACAAGGTAAACAGAATAAGAAGCAAAAGGTGGGTGTGGCTGGATGACCACACTTCTGGTAACACAGAAGTATGGCCTAATATGCTAATGAGTGGTGCTGTCATGGGTGTGGCCTAATATGCTAATGAGTTCCTGCTGTTGGGTATGGCCTATTATGCTAATGAGTTCCTGCTGGGCTTTTTCTACAAAAAAAGCCCTGGTTACTTGTATTCTTCTATTATTTATTTATTTATTTATTCATTCAATTTATACCCTGCCCTCCCCACCAAGGCAATCTCAAGGCAGCTTACATAAAAACCCAAATATAAATGCAGTTATAAATACATAAATGCAATTCATAAAAACAACCATGAACAATTCAGTTTTGTGCCCTCTGTCAGTTCACAGAACCTCCTTAGTGGTGGCACCACATCCATGGAAGTCTCTTTTCAATGATAGCCACAGCCTGAACTCTACCCTCCTATTCACCCTCTCAATGACCCAGATATTCCTCCCTGGCCGCCAGTTTCAACTAAGGAAGTCAGAAATCTCATTAATTCCCTCAAATATGGCAAGGCCCCAGGAGAATATATGATACCTCCAAAGATCTTCAAGCAATTTCCTGACTGGTGGGCACCAGTCTTGGCAAAGGTTTTCACTCAAATTAACTCAACTTGACTTATCCCAGTCGGCTGGAGACAAAGTATAGTAGTCCCAATATTCAAAAAGGGCAACAAAACAGATCCTAATAACTACTGACCAATCAGCCTGTTGATACTGCCTCCAAACTCTATGGCAAATTCCTACTGAGAAAGCTGGAAGACTGGGAGGTCGACAACCAAGTCATCCTTCCAGAACAAGCAGGATTCAGAAAAGGTCAAGGCACTATTGACCATTGCCAGACATTTTATCGCATAGCTACAGATTGAATAAAGCGCCCTACTAAACATCTATTTGCAGCTTTCGTTGACCTAGCAGCAGCCTTTGACTCAATTGACAGAGAACAACTGTAGTCCAAACTGGCAAATACCAACATTGATAAACGCTTGCTGTATCTAGTAAGAGAACTTCACGATAACACATCATCAAAAATAAGAGTGGGCATCTCAGACATTGATAGACAGTATTTCTGTAACCAGAAGTGTGAAACAGGGCTGTGTTCTTGCCCCTCTCCTCTTAAACCTCTATATTAACGACATCATCAAGAGGCTCTCTGACCCAGACGTTTTCCCACCAAGACTCAGCTCATGGAAAATTTCAATTCTCCTTTTCGCCGATGATATGGTGTTACTGTCCATAACTCAAATTGACCTTAGAAGAGTGCTGTCGAGGCTAGGAGACATCTGTAAAGAAGAGCACTTAAAAATAAATTACTCAAAGACCAAGGTGATGGTCTTTGGAAACATGAGGCAATCCTTTCACTGGGCAATAGACGGTATCCCAATTGAGCAAACCCAGACATTTAAATATCTGGGGATCACCTTCAGCGACACACTCTCTTGGAAGACTCATATAGAATCAACAAAAATAACAGCTCTCCGCTCATTAGGGGCAATTTTAAAATTTTACCATACAAAAGGGGGCTTTCTGATAGACCCAGTCCTGAAGCTTTGCCAGAGCAAGACAATTGCCCAACTTCTTTATGGGGTCGAGGTATGGGGCTGGAACAATTCCTGGAAAAAAGGAGGGGGGAAGGGAAAAACTCGCTTCCTGGCCCTTATACAGGTTTCTCAAGAGACATGTGAGGTGTTCTGGTACTCCCATCTCTTTAAGGACCTGCCATAGTTTGTTGTGATCCACACAGTCAAAGGCTTTAGCATAGTCAATGAAGCAGAAGTAGATGTTTTTCTGGTACTCTCTTGCTTTCTCCATAATCCAGCAAATGTTGGCAATTTGATCTCTCGTTCCTCTACCTCTTCGAAACCCAGCTTGTACTTCTGGCAGTTCTCTATCCACATACTGTTGAAGCCTAGCTTGTAGGATCTTGAGCATGACCTTGCTAGCGTGTGATATGAGTGCAATTGTGCGATAGTTTGAACATTCCTTGGCATTGCCCTTCTTTGGGATTGGAATGTATACTGACCTTTTCCAATCCTGTGGCCACTGTTGCGTTATCCAAATTTGCTGGCAAATGGAGTGCAGCACTTTAACAGCATCATCTTCTAAGACTTTGAATAGCTCAACTGGAATACCATCACCTCCACTAGCTTTGTTGTTACTAATGCTTTCTAAGGCCCATTTAACTTCACATTCCAGGATGTCTGGCTCAAGGTCAGTGATTATACCGGCGTGGTTGTCAAGGACTGTATCTAGTAAGGGAACTTCACGATAACACTTCATCAAAAATAAAAGTGGGCATCTCAGGCTCATTGACCGACAGTATTCCTGTAACCAGAGGGGTGAAACAGGGCTGTGTTCTTGTCCCTCTCCTCTTCAACCTCTATATTAACGACATCATCAAGAGGCTCTCTGACCCAGAAGTTTTCCCACCGAGACTTGGCTCATAAAAAATTTCAATTCTTCTTTTCACTGATGAGATGGTGTTACTTTCCATAACTAAAATTGGCTTTAGAAGAGCGTGTTGAGGCTAGGAGACATCTGTAAAGAAGAGCACTTAAAAATAAACCACTCAAAGACCAAGGTGTTAGATCCCCAAGCATGAGGATAGATCCACGTTCAAAAGTAAAGCAAGATTTATTTCAAAGACATGGTTGATCACGAACACACAGGAATTGATTGGAATGACGTTTGTCAGCAGTACAGGTATAATAAAGGGATTTTGAACAAGGTTTGGACCAATGGTCCCACTTCCCGCTGGAAACGGGGAGATTAGAAAGGGCGCGAAGTTACATGAGAAAGTAACGCCCGGTTTCCTAAACACAAGTTCCTCTCACACGGGAAAAGCTAAACAAGCATGAGCGCGAAGACATAACTCCCACTTCTCACCAGCTGGCGACCTTGGTTAAAGCAGTTGCCTAACAGAGAAAACACTTCAACAACAC
>NW_015168122.1:216804-226563 GCF_001447785.1 Gekko japonicus
AAAAACAAAGGGTGGGGGGGGGGGAAGGAAGGGACGTGAGACGACCCAGCAAAGAGATGGCAGCTCGCTGACACAAGGTGATGGTCTTTGGAAACAGGAGGCGATCCTTTCCCTGGGCAATAGACGGTATCCCAATTGAGCAAACCCAGACCTTTAAATATCTGGGGATTACCTTCAGTGACACACTCTCTTGGAAGGCTCATATAGAAACAACAAAAATAACAGCTCTCCGCTTATTAGGGGCAATTTAAAAATTTTACCATACAAAAGGGGGCTTTCTGATAGACTCAGCCCTGAAGCTTTTCCAGAGCAAGACAATTGCCCAACTCCTTTATGGTGTCGAGGTATGGGGCTGGAACGATTCCACCATTGCCAGCCTGGAGAGAATTCAAAACCTTTTTATGAAAAAGCTGCAGTGCTAACAGTGCCAACAAACACCCCAGCAGAATTGTTAAGAGCTGAATTTGGCCTTCCCTCTCTACGGGTGCGTGCTCATAATGGTTTTTATGACTATTGGCAAAAATTGAAGAGAGCACCTATAGATCACCTTTCCAGCAGCTGCTTCCTAGCTTGCCTAAAAGACCCTAAATGGGTATTCAAATACAACAGTATATTGCAAAGGGCAATGCCAAGGAATGCTCAAACTATCGCACAATTGCACTCATATCACACGCTAGCAAGGTCATGCTCAAGATCCTACAAGCTAGGCTTCAACAGTACGTGGATAGAGAACTGCCAGAAGTACAAGCTGGGTTTCGAAGAGGTAGAGGAACTAGAGATCAAATTGCCAACATTCGCTGATGTAAAGTGAGGAGGAGCAGAAAAGAGTATATAAGTCTGCTCCTTGCATCTGTTAGTTGAACATCAGGCTGAATTAAGCTGTAGGTGTTCCTTTATTCAAATAAATACTTTTTATTACCCTTTACTGCCTGGAAGATTGTTTTCACTGTGAGGATTATTGGCTAGCCACATAAATCAAAGAACCTGAGTGCCTTTAGTGTATTGGCAACAACAGTGTGCATCTCTCTCCTGAAAGTTGTGATGCCTAATACCAACACGCCTGTTGCCTAGCGTCTCTGCCCGTGTGGAGATCCAGTGCCAGAAGATCTGTGCCATTACCTGTTATTCTGTCCACTCTACCAATCCCCTAGGAAGAAATTTCTGGACCCAATCTTGGCCTCCTTAGGCACTAGAACAGAAACTGAAAAAATTCTAGTTCTACTAGCAGATGTAGAGGCCGAGATTTCATACAAGGTGGCCCTCTTTGCCCTCGCTGCAGAGAAAGTTTGGAAGAATACAGTTGCACTGCCATAGCTTGATTACCAACGGAAGTCTGGATGGGAGAGATGGAATTATTATAATGTTTTATAGTGTCCTACATCAAAAAAACTAAGATCATGGCATCCAGCTCCATCACTCCTTGGCAAATAGAAGGGGAAGTCGTGGAAGTAGTGACAGCCTTCACGTTCCTGGGATCCCAGATCACCGCAGACTGTGACAGCAGTCATGAAATTAAAAGACACCTGCTCCTTGGGAGGAAAGCGATGGCGAACCTAAACAGCATGATAAAAAGTAGAGACATCACCCTGCCAACAAAAGTCCACATGGTCAAAGCAATGGTATTCCCAGTAGTCATGTATGGCTGCGAGAGTTGGACTATAAGGAAGGCCGAGCGCCGAAGAATAGATTCTTTTGAACTATGGTGCTGGAGAAGACTCTTGAGAGTCCCTTGGACTGCAACAAGATCAAATCAGTCAATCCTAAAAGAAATCAACCCTGACTGTTCCCTGGAAGGCCAGATAATGAAACTGAAGCTCATATACTTTGGCCAAAACTTCAAAGGACGGCGAAATACAGGAGGGCCTGGCGGGAGCTGGTCCAGGGGGTCGCGAAGAGTCGGACTCGACTGTGCGACTGAACAACAACAAAAAACTTAGTTTTTAATTCTTCTGGTTTTAGAAGTTTATACAGATACAGTTGTGTATTCAGTATTATGGCGGTATATGTAGCAATGAAGGGGTCATTGAAAGGGAGGCTGTGGTTCTCTGGCAGGGTGTTATGTACCACGTGGCTGGTATTCTCCTGGCAGTCAACATCCTCAAATTCCTCATCGCCATCACGTCTTCTGCATTTGGCTGCACCAGAATGTGCCAGGACGCCTACAGTAAAACAGTAACGGCCTGTACAGGAGAGTCAAGTTTATGTCAGTGGGCACCTGGTGTGAGGGGTTGTTTTGTCCTCTCTTGAAGGGGACATCATGATATGATGAATGTCGCCCTCTGGATTTGAGTCCAGGATACCTTTGGTGTTCAGTCTTGCCTTTCCACCTACAATGACCTGTTGTGGAGTAAAGTGGGCATGTAGCCAGATCCCTTGACCTTGGTCTTAGGCCTGCCCATCCTGTGTACAAGGGAGGGCCATTACTTCACACCATTCGTTTCCACTGTCTGAGTGAGAAGTAGTGACCCGTGAGTGGTCATACACTTGTGTAGAGTGATCAAACTGTGAATCTGCTTCATGGATAGAGACATACTTGGGCATTCTGAAGTCACTGGTAGGAAGTGCTCATGAGCTCTCAAACGAACCAGGCCACTGAGGATGGGAAAACAGCAAAGTCTGAAGGTAGGAGGAGCTGTAAACCTGGCCCTGTCTTAGGGCTGTCAGTTCTGGGTTGGGAAGTACCTGGAGATTTGGGAGATGGAGCCTGAGGAAGGCAGGGTTTGGGGGAGGGAAAGGACTTTGATTGGGTATAATGCCATAGTCCACCTTCCAAAACAGCCATTTTCTCCAGGGGAACTTTTCTCTGTCTCCTGGAGATCAGTTGTAAAAGCGGGAGATCTCCAGCCACCACCCAGAACTTAAAAATGAGAGATCAAGGGAGGAAGTGGAAATTCAAAAACAACATCCGTGACAAAAATAACGAAGAGTCAATAAAGATATGCTGCAAAATCATTTACTGTAGTAATTCTGTAGAAAATTATCTCCTATTATCGCTCACACACAATGAATGTGAAGACCTTGGGTTCTGTTATTAGAGAGTCAACATGGAATGTTTCCTTCAAGAGTTGATAAGTAGTAATGGATAAGAATTGTGATTGCTACACACTCAGATAAAGCAATTATTGTGAAACGAATTGTTTACATTGCGCAGCATTCGTTGCATGTGAACCATAATAGAAGAGAATTTTCTACAGAATTACTACAGTAAATGATTTTGCAGCATACCTTTATTGACTCTTCGTTATTTTTGTCACGGATGTTGTTTTTGAATTTCCACCACCCACAGGTTGGCAACACTATCCTATCTCTGGTGCTGAGTCGAGTCTTCTCTTCCTCCTTTCACACTGTAGTGATTTTCCAGAACACAGCCAAGGGGGCTGCTCTTCATCCAGGAGGAGGAGGAGGAGATTGGATTTATACCCCGCCCTTCACTCGGAGTCTCAGAACAGCTTACAAACTCCTTTCCCTTCCCCTCCCCACAATAGACACCCTGTGAGGTAGATGGGGCTGAGAGAGCCCTTTCCAGGACTGTCCTTGAGAGAACAGCTCTGACAGAACTATGGCTTGCCCAAGGTCATCCAGCAGCTGCAAGTGGAGGAGTGGGGAATCAAACCCGGTTCTCCCAGATCCCAGGCCGCACACTTAACCACTACACCAAACTGGCTCTCCCAAGCCAGGTGAAGAAGGATGAGGTACCGTGACTGGCTCCTTCATAAGAACATAAGAGACGCCAAAGTTGGATCAGGCCAAAGGCCCATCCAGTCCAACACTCTGTGTCACACAGTGGCCAGAAATACCAGTGCCATCAGGAGGTCCAGCAGTGGGGCCAGGACATTAGAAGCCCTCCCACTGTTGACCCCCCCCCCAAGCACCAAGAAGACAGAGCATCACTTGCCCCAGAGCCCCTAGCTATACCTTGTGGCTAATAGCCACTGATGGACCTCTGCTCCATATGCTTATCTAATTCCCTTTTGAAGCCGTCCATGCTTGTAGCACCCACCACTTCCTCTTGTTATCACTTCCCCAAAGGAGTGTTCTGTAAGCAGCAAGGCTTTGATTTTTTAAAAAATGCTAAATATTTTCAGTAAACCAGCACAATGGCTGTTTTTTTAAAAAAAAAGAATTTAAAAAGCACGTTCTCCCTTCCTTGATGTCATTTGTGTTTCCTGTTTCCAATGTTTCACATGTATGTTACACCAATGTATTACAAAAAGCTGGGAGCCAGTGTGGTATAGTGGTTAAGAGCGACGGACTCTAATGCAGAGAACCAGGTTCGATTCCGGCCTCCTCCACTTGAAGCCAAGCTGAGTGACCTTGGGTCAGCCACAGCACTCCCAGTCCCAAAAAAGGAAGCCTAGCTCGCTGCATAATACTACAAAAGAGCTAGAGCTTCAGGCTGCCAGACAATCCTAGGATCTCCTGGCTATACCACACACAACACCATATGATAATTCATTTTTTAATTACATCAAGCTGGCCTTGTACATAGTTTCCCAGCTGCCAGTAGTTGTTCTGTTCTCTCTCCCTATTGGATGACTGGAAAATCTGTGATGGGGAAGTCTAGCAACTTAAACCCATCCCAACCGTGTCTTGGCTAGCTTGGTTTTAATCATATGTGCAATGTCTAATAGCATGTGTGCTTCTAATTCTTGCTTTAATTTTACTTGCATTTCTCATTGGGATGTCTGTAAACTCCTAGGGTTTACAGATGTGGAAGACAGCCTTTTTTGTTTTGGGAAGAAACAAGTGGGCATAAAGAAACACATTGGTTGGCACCATGACATCTACAGACAGGCCCATAGTCACAGTGGGGCATTTGGGGGCACAGCCCCACCACACACGAGCCCTGCCCCACACAAGTGCACCTGGCCCTCACAGCGGTGGGGGGGCTGGGGAAGGGAAGATGCCAAGCCACTTCTGGTCAGTTTCACTCCCACCCATCAGCTGTTAGGTTTAACAGCAGAGGGGAGAGGAGTGAAACTGGCCAGAACAGACCCTTGCCCCACCAGCCAAAAGATTTCTGGCTAGGGGGCTGCCTACAGATATGATACTCTTTAAGAAAATTTATATAGCCTTGACCTGGTTGGCCCAGGCTAGCATGATCTCATCAGATCTCAGAAGCTAAGCAGGATCATACTTACTTAATACTTGGGTAGGAGACCACCTTAAGGAGCTGGGGTGGCTCAGTGGTTAAGATGCTGAACTGCAGAGCAGAAGGTTGGTAGTTCAGCAGTTCGAGACTTGAGTGCCGCATGATGGAGTGAGCTCCCATCTCTGGTCCCAGCTCCTGTCAACCTAGCAGTTTGAAAGGAAGAAATTGCAAGTAAATAAATAGGTGCTGCTTCAGTGGGAAGGTAACATCGTTCTGTGTGCCTTGGTGTCTAGTCATGCCAGCCACATGACCATCTTCGGACAGCGCTGGCTCTCTGTCTTGGAAACAGAGATGAGTACCGCACCCCTAGAGTCAGATTCGACTGGCTTTCGAGCAAGGGAAACCTTTACCTTTACTTAGGAGACCACCAAGGAAGCCCAGGATTGCTATGCAAAAGCAGACAACCGTAAGCCTCCTCTGTTTGTCTCTTACCTTGAAAGCCCTATGGGATCACTATAAGTCAGCTACAACTTGACAGTACTTGTCCCCACTACACACACACACGCACATTCTTTCCCTATTCCCTGCCACCAAATACCCCACACAATCAGACCATTGGGCATTCATTTCCTTGGTTCTTTGGACCCATAGGGGAAGCTACATGTTAAACATTTCCTAAATCTGCATTTGCCAAAAATAACACAGGGGCCAGGAGTGGAAGAATTCACATTATTCTGGGAGAGCAGGAGAAGAAGGAGAAGGAAGAAGGGAATTTGCCTGCAGGTTATTCCCCTTCTCCTCCCAGCAGAGATTAGTTGTTATTTCTGAAGTTTCACTAAATATCATTTTTTAACTAGGCAGGAAGAAACTGCGGTACACAATTGAGGTGGGCTGCCAGGGGGATATTCCTCCCTCTGCCCCACTCTGGTGCCTCCAGATTTGTTTGCAGGACAAACAAAGGCTGCTCAAGCAAACCAGCGGGTTTGGAGATGAATGGAAAAAGAGGAACCCTAAGAAGGGGCTGTGGTGGCTCAAGTGGTTAAGACGCTTATCTGCGGGCTGTGGAAGGTTGGTAGTTCAGCAGTTCGAGACCCAAGTGTGCCGCATGACAGAGTGAGCTCCCGACTCTAGTTCCAGCTCCTGCCAACCTAGCAGTTCGAAAGCAAGAAATTGCAAGTAGATAAATAGGTACCACTTCGGTGGGAAGGAAACAGCCTTGGTGTTTAGTCATGTCGGCCACATGACCATGGAAACGTCTTCGGACAGCGCTCTTCGGCTTTGAAACAGAGATGAGCACCGCAACCCTAGAGTCAGATTCTACTGGCTTTCAAGCAAGGGAACCTTTACCTTTTAAAGAAGGGGATGGGGTGGGAGGGGGCTTCCTTTCGACCCCAAAGCATCCCAAAAGTAGACAAGGTGGATATGGGGACCTGCACTCCTACCCGACAGAACACAGTGTTGCCAGCTCCAGGTCAGGAAATTCCTGGAGATTTGGGGATGGAACCTGAAGAGGGCAGTGTTTGGGGAGGAGAAGGACCTCTGCAGGCTCTTATGTTATGCTTCAGGGATTTCCCCCCTGGTTGTTCCAGACGTCTAAAACCCTCATGTATTGGTTACTGAATGTCCTGCTTTGTGGGTTCATTGTACTGACTTGCTATGTGTAATCGGCCTTAAGTCCCTCTGAGAGAAAGGCAGATGTAAGGTCAACAAACAAACGAAAGAAGTTATAAAGTCCGTCCTCCAAAGCAACTCTTTCCTCCAAGGGAACCGGTTTTTGTATTCGGAAGATACATTGTTCCAGGAGATCCCCAGGCCCCGCCTGGAGGCTGGCAACGCTACGTGACAGAAGTCCACTTCCTCCTTAAAGACTCATAACATTTTAAAAACTAATACTGATTAAATGCACGCCAGGGAGATTGCGGCTGAATCGCCGACTGCATCTATTTCCCGTGCACGCAGGCATTGACGAAGGTGTCAGCACAGAGGTCCACCGGGGTGGGGGCAGCAGCGTGTTCCATGTTTGTCCCCAGCCGACCATAAAATGATGTCCCCGATTTAACATAGGCGTAATCTTCGTGGGGGCGGAGGGGCATCAGCCTCCGCCGAAATTTTCAGGAAGGTGCTCAGCCTCCCCCGGGGGCCACCCTTGCTCCTAGCAAAGCAATGCCTCTGGCCAGCCCCAGCCCCCCCCCCCGGAAATTGGAAAGTCTACACCCTTTTGACCAACACCGTTCTTCTGTACGAGGTCACAGTCGCTTTGTGGTGTGTGTCCCCCCCCGTCGTCGCCCCTCATGCCTTCAGGAGGACCGAGGCCCTCCCCCCGATGCCCCTCCCCCCGGCTCTGGGACCCAGAGGACCAGGGCCTCTGAACCGTTGTTCCTTCCCCGCCTCTCCTTTCCCACGTGCTCAGACCCTGCTTTGCCGCTTAGCTGCTCGGGCTTCTGCTGCTGCGTCTTTGGTTGCCCGGTTCTGCCTGCGGAGCGTCTGGACGGAGCTTTCTCCAGGGCGCGCACACCCCCCGCACCGCTCAGCGCCCTCCGGGTGTGTGTGTGTGTGTGTGTGTCCTCCCTCCTCTCCCACGCGCCGAGACGGTGAAAGTGTGAAGTGCTTCGGCCCCCTCCAGTGCTCAACAGGCTCGTACGGTACCGCCTCCTCTGCTCCCTCCCCAATCCCTGCGAAGACCGAGGCCAGCTGATGCGGAGCGGAAAGCGACGCCCAGGGTCTCTGCGAGGGGGACTGAGCCCTGGAGCGCCAGGATTGGGGACCAGCCCCGTGTCTGGTTCCCGCGCGGAGAGTTCTGCTCGCCCGGCCGGGGATCTTCCGCAGGATCAGAACCACCTTTTAAGGAGGAGGATTTTCGCCCCGGATCTGCTCCTGCGGGGCCTGCGGAGAAGGGTGAGTCCGGAGGTGGGAGGGGGGCTGCTGTGCGGTTTGGGCAGCCGGGGCCGAGAGAGCCTCCGCCCTCAAGAGAAGAGATTTCCGAGCCTGGAGTGATTTCGTCATTAAGAAGCACATCAGAAGAGCCTTGAGGGATCGAACCCGTGGTCGCTCTAGGCCACCCCTCCTCCGGCCGGCCCACAGGTCACCACCATCTCCAGGTTGGGAAATTCCTGGAGATTTGGGGAGGCGGAGCCTGAGTAAAGCGGGGTTTGGGGATTAGAAAGACTTCAGTAGAGTATATTGGCATCTAGTCTACCGTCCAAAGTGGCCATTTTTGCCAGCTGAACAGATCTCTCACCTGAAGATCAGTTGTAATCCCAGGAGATCTCCAGCTCCCACCTGGAGGCTGGCAACCATGGGATACAATGCAATAGGGTCCACCCTCCCAAGCTGCCATCCCCTCCAGGGGAACTGATCTCTGTTGTCTGGGGATCAGTGGTGATTCCGAGAGAACTCCAGGCCACACCTGGAGGTTGACAACCATATCAGGTTGCAGGGCGCAATGCCTCTCTCTGCCTCACATGCCCGATTTTTGCCTGCTGCTGAAACTGGTTCAAACTGGGAGGCATTTTGGTGGCGCAAGAGAGGACCAACCCTTTGAGGAAGCGGGTGCCATCTGGGTTTCTCAGAAAGCAGGAGACAGCTGTGCTGTTGACCACAGACCAGTTCTCCTAATGCCCTTGAACCAACATTATTTGCGCAGCCAAGACTCTCTGTTAATCATTCGGGAGAAAGTCTGAGCCCTTCTTCTCACAACATCATCCAGAACCCATGGGCTTTGCTGACTAGCATGGAGTGTTTGGGAGGTGGGGGGCAGTGTTCCCTAGGCTGCGCTCGGGAGCCCTGGCGCACAAAGTTTTAGCTGGCTGCTCACATGTTTCAGCTTCTTGCCCACTAGCCTTTTTTCCCTCCATTAGAAACAATGGAGGATGGGGGCACCTCCTGCTGAGGCCCATAGAATTGGACTCGCTGGTCCAATCCTTTTGAAACGTGGGGTGTTTTTTTTGAAGAGAGGCGCCAGCAGCTATGCTGCAAATTTGATGCCTGTACCTCAAAAAAACAACCCCTCCAGCAACCCAGATACCCCCAGATCAATTCTCCATTATAGCTTAGGGGGCCTATTGACTGTAATGGTCCCCATGGGCTACACTGCAGCGGGGGTGGGGAATCAATATTTTTTTGCACACCCCTATTATGTTTTTCATTATGAGCTAAAAGCTGCCTTAAGTAACAGGAAAAGTAGGATATAAATCTCTCCTTATATATAATTGAGTAAGAACATTCTATATGAACATTCTAAATTTGGCACCTTTAGTGTATGGACGCTTGAACTGTTAGTCAGAAGACGCTGGCTGGGTTGACTGGCTGCTTTGTGCAGTCCCGCCCAGTGTTTCAAGGTCTTTTGCATATGGAAGCTGATTGGACTTCACTGCATTCCACACCTCAAACTCACCCCCCTCCCCGCAAGGCAGTTGGAATGTCAGTTGCATATGGAACCTTCAAGGTCTTTTGCATATGGAAGCTGATTGGACTTCACTCCATTCCACACCTCATACTCCCCCCCCCCCGCAAGGCAGTTGGAATGTCTGGTGGTGTGTAGGTCCCAGGATCATGTTTTAAAAGCTGCCTGGGGGATTATGGACCATTCACACACTTTCCACCTTAACATACCTCATAGGGGGAGAGGAAAATGATGACAGCTGCTTTCCCTAGGCAGAGGCTGGGGG
>NW_015168122.1:227831-230812 GCF_001447785.1 Gekko japonicus
AAGTAGACTGTGTGTCCCCCACCCCCCAAAGTGCTGGTATGTTTTCTAAGGCTCAGCGCAGGGCGACAGTCTGAGGCCAGGTCTACCAATATACTGCCTTGGGGTGGGTAGACCTGTTCTCCAGAATCCAGGCCTACCAATAGAGTGAAAAGGGGCAGGAAGACCCGTTCTCCAGAGGCCTGATCTACCCCCATCGAGGACAACATTTTCCATAATGAAATTTGACTTGATTCTGTGTTCTCTTATAACGTTTAGATTATTCATAAAAGGTAGTTTAAATACAGTTTTAAATAATTCATGCTGAGATTTTTGCAAGGTTATGGAAATAATCTAAACAACTAACCTAGCGGTTCGAAAGCAAGTAGATAAATAGGTACCACTTCAGTGGGAAGGTAACATGACCACGGAAACGGAGATGAGCACCGCAACCCTGGAGTTGGATTCGACTGGCTTTCGAGCAAGGGAACCTTTACCTTTACCTTTACCATAATACAGGCTCCCTCACAACTTTAATGCTACTAGCCCTTTTCATTCACGAGGTAGAATTTTTGCTCACACCACTGTGGAGCTTAGAGGGAACATCGGTGGTGGTGGGGGTAAAGCTGTTGGGTGAACAAACACGCCCCTTAGAGGTGGTGGCCACAACCAGGAAAATGAAAAAATAAGGGCTTTATCAAGGGCTACCAATCTCCAGCAGGGGCCTGGAGTTCTCCTGGAATTACAACTGATCTCCAGACTACAGAGATCAGTTCCTCTGGAGAAAACAGAGAGTGAAATCTACGGCCTTACACTCCACAGAGGCCCCCTCCCCAAAGCACACCCTCCCCAGGCTCCACCCCCAAACCTCCAGGGGGTGTCTATTTTTCCAGCACATCCTTGTTAAATGAAGGATTCTGCCTGTGGGACCACCCACTCATTAACACGGAGTGCCAGGGTGTGTCATGGTGTCTCGTGCACTGTACCAGCTCTCAACTTCCTGGTATTACGCACAGAGTAGAAAAAAGGGGTTGCGGGGAGGAAGGCATGCTTAGGGATGCAACGAGGATTCCAGACAGAACTCGTAACTGTGCTGAGCAACTGCTATTTAGGCCAGATTAATTAACAAAAATATGTCCTCTCTGTGGCTGCCAGACTCCCTTCTCACCTGCCTGCTAGCCCAGTGACCCCAGGTGTCAGGGTTTGATAGTCAGGTCACACAACACAGCGCTTCATAAGAAGAATTCTGTTTATTGCTTTTCCAGGACCAGGGCTATTTTGGGGCAGGGACGCACAGGAACGGAGTTCCGGCTGGCTCCTGAGTTGGCCACGCCCAGCAGGAACTCATGAGCATAATAGACCACACCCAACAGCAGAAACCCATTAGGATTGGCTACATTAGGGGTGTGTGGCCTAACATGCAAAGGAGTTCCTGCTACAAAAAAAGCCCTGGGTTTTGACAACAAACAAGGTAAACAGAATAAGAAGCAAAAGGTGGGTGTGGCTGGATGTCCACACTTCTAGTAACATGGGGGTGTGGCCTAATAAGCTAATGAGCTGTGCTGTCAGGGGTGTGGCCTAATATGCTCATACGTTTCTGCTGTTGGGTGTGGCCTATTATGCTAACGAGTTCCTGCTGGTCTTTTTCTACCCAAAAAAGCCCTGTCCAGGACTATGACACGTGTACTGCTCTCCTGAGAACGGCCAGACATCCCGACTTATACTACATTCAAAACACACCTTGGAAGAGCAAAAGCCAATAAAGAGAGCCCCTGCGCGCGGGGAAATTAAGTGTCCAAAAATAAGCGTGCAAAAAGCAGAGCTGTTAGTTCCCAGCAACGTAATTGCAGCGAAAGCATCCCAAGGTCAGGAAAGCAGATAATGCAGAGACAGGGTAGCTTGTTAGGTGCGAGATCAAAACGGCGAAGGGCCTCCCAGCACATTCCCGAGAACTGACATCAGGTCACCCGGGTCCCTGTCCTAGAGCTGTGACTCCCGATACAAGAAGTGGATCCAACTTGAAAATATTTGCTCTAATTTCTCTCCCCTCCATTTCTCCCTCTCCTTCAGCTCTTCTGAATCCAAGCATCTGTTCCAGACCCTAATTCCCATCATAACTTTCTCACCAGCTGCTATGGACCTAAACAACCCAGCGACACTGGAGTCCATCTCAAACAGCATCATACGGCCTTCTGTGTCACGGCCACTGAAGAATTTGTATAGGGGTGAACCAATGGCCCTGGGGGTAAGTAAGGGAAAGCCCTAGCATGCCACAAGAGATAACTACTTAACCCAGGCTCCTTCCCTCACTCAGGAAGTGCCTGTTGTGTCTCTGTATGACTAATGTCTCTGTACCTTCCTCTTTTCCATCAGTCTCCATTGTGGGCATCCCTGCTTCAGGTATAAGGGGATCATTTAATTATCCCTGATGTAAACACACAGCAGAATCACATGCTGTCTGAGAAAGCTGCATGTTGCACCCCTGAATGAGTTCTGTACCAGTCTTTTATATAAAATGAAATTACATTGAATCACGTAACAGTTTAATCTCCTCCTTCCTCCCATAGCTCAGCATGTTGTCTATGGTTCTTCCCTTTTATTTTCATAAGTTAGGCTGAGGGGAAAAAATATTGGCCCAGCATCATGGTCAAGTGAAGGTTTGAATCTGAGACTCCATAGGCCTAGATGATCTCTCCAAGTGGTGTTCCAAATGCTGCGCCAGCCAGATGTGCCATTTGGCTGCATCTTGTCCCAGGACATCTCCAGCCACCACCTAAAGGCTGGCAACCCTGAGATGCTCTCCCACTGAGCCACGGCCCTACCCCTCAAGGAAGAGCAGAGTGATGGGGCTGAGCTGAAGTCCTTGTTTCTGCTACAGATGTTGCCTTCTCAGCAGGGGTCATTTTGCAGAAAAAGAGGTGCAGGAGCTCATTAGCATAACTTATTAGCATAACTTATTTGCATATGCCACACCCCCTGACATCACCGGAAGTGTGTCAGAAGGC
>NW_015168122.1:230831-238587 GCF_001447785.1 Gekko japonicus
TATTTGCATAGGCCACGCCCCCTGACCTCACCGGAAGGCAACACCCACCGCTCAGGCGCCACTGGACTCTTTTGGGTTGCTAGCTATTGGGGGGGGGGGAGCGCACAGATCTGCCCTCACAGAGGAGGGAGAGTTTGTACCTGAAGGCAGGCTGGAGGGGTTGCTCTGCAACTTACCTGGCTGCTTCTTGCTCCTCGTGGCCTGACTGAGGGCTGCTGGGAGCAGGGGGCAGGGCTTGTTGCATGTGCCCACCCCCTGGGCTCCTTACTGCCGGAGCTCCGCTCCTGTGCGCTCCCACAGGAAATTACCCCTGCTTCTCAGTTACATTCAGCCAACAAAATTGTTGGCAGCTTTCTGTGTTTCAAATATTGAGGTGAGATGACTTTGTTGGGCCAACCTATTGTGTTATCCCAGTCTGGATGACTTGGGCTAGCTTGATCTCCTTGTATCTCAAAAGCTAAGCAGTAGCTTAGTAAGTTAGTAGGTGGATGGGACACCACCAAGGAAGTCCAGGATAGCTACGCAGAGGCAGGCAATGACAAATCATCTCTGTTTGATTCTTGCATTGGCGACTCAAATGCACCTTCTAAGCATCACAGCCATTGGGTTTATTAGTCTCTACTCATTGCTGGCCTTTTAACAGAAATGACTGTGAGAGAGATTAATATACTGGCTGTGAACCACAGCAATGGTGGTTAGAACATCAGAGTAGGGGCTAGTTGACCCTGGTCAAAATCCCCATCACTGGGTGACTTTGGGCCAGTCCCACCATCTCAAACTAACCTCCTGAACAGGGTTGTTTGTGAAACCAAAATGGTGGTAGATGGGAGAGACTGCCTTTGCTTCCTTGATCTCCTTGGAGGAAAAGCAGGATCAAAATGCCTAGAAAGACGCTCCATTTGCAGATTTGGACCCCACGGGAACAACCTCTCTTCCCACGGCCTGGAAACGATTTGCTTTCCAGTCTGTGTATTACTGTCGAGCGGTACGGCAGTCCTGTCCTTCACCTTCTGTGACGGAAAATGGTGGCCCTTGTTTTGATTTGGCTATAGAACGTAAGATAATGCTAACGTGCCATTTGACTTTGTCTCGGCAGATCACACAGATCGGCATCGGCATTGTGGTAATTGCTTTTGGGCTGGTGATAGTCATGGCAGAAGGGACACTTGAATACCATTATGGTGAAATACATATCCGAACTCCATACTGGACTGGAATCCTGGTAATTTTTCCACATCAGGTTTGGAAGAAGCAGACTGTGAGGCTTTAACCCCACAAGTGTCCACGCTTTGGAAAGTCCGGCCATCTTAAGCTTAGCCCAATGGCTATTTAAAGCTTAGCCAAAAAAAAAAGTACAGGTGTAATGGCTCAGTTTCACTGATGAGATTTTACTATGCACTGTCACATACAAAGGAACTAGAGGCTTACCTTAAATGTATCAGAGCTTCATTTTCCATAGAATCGAATTCTGGACCAAATACAGTATTGGGTGGGTTTTCTTTGCTTGCATCAAATCTCGAACTTCCCCTAGCACAGGGACATCTCAAGATATCCTAGGAGAGTGGACAGACGTTATGAGGGGGGACATCCCCATACTCTACCCTTAGATAGGAGAGGAGGAACTTGGCAAAGAACTGGACAATCTTTCCCAGGGAAATTACAATTAACAGAGGGATTGGCAACTGGAATCTTGTTATTCGTGTGTGATACTGACGTTATAATTGACTACTGTGTTGTATTGGTCATAATACAGTTTCAGTTGTTAATTTTTAATGTGTACTTTCACATGAGTTGGGAGTCTTTGGTGGGCAGCCCATTCTTGGAGTTTTACATAAGTGGTTATATCAGTTCTCTTACTCCGTTGTCCTTTGTTGTTGTTATGTCCTGGGATTCATCATGAAACCTTCCGTGCCCCATAATGTAGATAACCTAGCATGGTTTGATGAATCTGGAATTCAAGGACTGGATGCAGCTCCACGTTTGGACCCTGGGTCCTCTGCCACATGACCAAATGATTTCCAGTCCTAGATTCCTCCGATCTAGTGGGCGGGAGGAACAGAGGCAGGGATACAAGAAGCTCATACCTTTCTATTTCTTCTGAGCTCTTTTTCTCTTTTCCACAGTACATCATTTCTGGATCTCTGTCTGTGGTCGTTGCCAAGAAACCTGAGATATCACTGGTAACTAACCAATTTAGGACTTGAATGATGGCACCAACCATCATGAACTGGCCGACAAGGACAAGAAACCAATGCTGGGATAATGTGTTTTAAGACACATTTCCGCGTTCCTGACCTGAGTCTCTCTTGAATGCAAGGTGTTAAACTTTTAAACAAAAAAACAAACAAACAAAAGGAACAAATCTAATTCATTTTTCTTTCCATTGGTTCCAAGAGGAAATATGTCAGCAGGAGTAATGTCTCTGCTTTCCTTCAGTATAGATAAAATGTTAAGGGACAGTAGCTTTCAGCTAATGGAGCTTGCAAGACTGCAGGAATATCTCTAAGAACGTTGCTGTAACATCTAGAACACAGCTTGTCCAGTTAACATAGTTATGAGGAGAAACATTTATACTCTCAGATAAAGCAAAGGGTCAACAAAAGTCAACGGGAAGCATTCTATAGGTAATAAAATAAAACATGTTTTACTTACGGTAGGTTTAAAAAAAGAATCAGGAGCAATCAAAGATAGATCTTTAGATCCTTATTTCTGATACTTATTTGGCTTCTAAAACAGAGACTCCTTCCCCTACATCTCTGAAATTTGGCAGCAATGAATCTTTATGGAAAGGGTATACATTTTTCAAACCTCATTTCAATGAAAAGCAAAGGCATTAGAACTAGAAATGTGATTTAACTTCCACTGCCGATAACATTGGGACTTTTTTTTTACTATCTGCCTGAAGTTTCATACAGATGATCCTCAGGGTGAGAGGTACATCCATGGAAAATCTCATCCAAATTGGATGAAAACTACCCCCCTCCCCAAAGTTACCCTTTGAAATCGGCATCCCGGCATTCCATCAAAACCAATGGAAAATAAAACAAATATGCATTCAATAAGAAAACTGACTGAGATCTTTTGGAAATTTTTGCTTCTGTATGGGAATGCCAGTAGCAGCCCTATTAGGCCAGACTAGCCCAATCTCCTCAGACCCTGGAAGCTAAGCAGAGTCATTGCTTGGATGGGAGACCACCAACAAAGACCGGAAGTGTTAGGCAGAGGAAGGCAATGGGGAACCTCATAGGGCCGCCATGAGTCAGCTGCAACTCAATGACACGCCTAACTTACAGGGATGTTTTCGTTATGTAGCATAGCAATTCTTTTTTTTACAACAACACAACACCATGTTCTTGTGAGCAAGAAGGAGGATGCAAGCCTTAGATTACCCCCCTTGAAGCCCCTGAACGTATGTGGAGTTTTCTTGCACTGATCCTGTTCTCCTTTGATTCGGAGCTCGGGATTGGTTCCTTCCTCTGTATTTCAAGTATTTCTGCTTCTTAGATGGCCAGCCATGGGTCCCGAGTCTGCTTTGTTCATGCCATAAAGGACAAGGACAGTCAAGCAGAGAGAGGCTGAAGCGGGATTCCCGTCTGTGGAGGTTGAAGCGATCAGGGATTCCATGGAAAGAAGTGAGACCTTTTTTAATTCATGGCGTGCTTTCTCCCCACAGGTGAAAGGCATGCTGGGAATGAATGTTGTGAGTGCCGTGGCAGCTGGCATTGCAATTGTGATACTCTCCATTTCAGTAGCACACATAAGTTACTACAGTGAGTGTGACGGATATTATAACACAGAAATGCCGCCTGAAATTTGCCACGAAGTTATCACCATCCCTTACGTGAGTCTATCTTCTCTGAAGAAGGGAGGCAGCATGGGAGCGTCTCACTTCTTTTTGAATTTTGCCTCTGAAGGCAGAAAGCTCTTTATGATCTCATCATTCCCGCCATGAGCTACGGAACTGTGGCCCAATGGTAGAGCACCTGCTTGGCATGCAGAAAGTCCCAAATTCAATCCCCGGCATCCGCAGTGACAAACCACCAGGCAGGAGGTGATGCAAAAGACCTGAGACCCTGGAGAGCCGCTGCCGTTCTGAGTAGACAACACTGACCTTGATGGTCTGATTCAGTCTAAGGCAGCTTCATGTGTTTAACATCCTGTTGAGCTTTTGGGCATTTGTATGCAACAAAAGTAATGAAAGTGGGCCAGGGGCATAGTGACTAAGATTGCCTGTGGGACCTGCCGTGCTTCTCCAGAGCTCTTAAGAATGGGGCTCCTCCCAGTTGGGACTGGGTGCAGCTTCCATACCATGCACTGGAGCTTACCCCATCTCTTGTGACAGTTGTGTTTGTATACAGTACAAAATAGAAAGGGGAGCTTCAGTGTGTATCAGAATTATATTATTGAAAAGCTAATCACTGAGTGCAAATAGTACTGCTATGAACAGGCCTGTAGCCACGGTGGGGGGCACTGGGGGGCAATGCCCCATGGATGAGCGTCACCCCCGCAGATTAAAATTTTATAGAAAATTCTAAATAAAATAAAATATATTTTAAATCTTTAAGATGCATGTACGTTTTTTCAAAGTGACCCTGGGCATGGTCAGGGAAGCTTCAGTCTCATTTTCTTCTTTCCAGGGCAAAAAATAAATAGGTTTTTTTTTTTAATGCAAAAAATCATTGCAAAAAATAAGATAAAATTGTAAAAGGCAAAGGAGACAGAGATTCCCCCACCCCATGCTCGGTTCACACAGAAAAGCAGCCCGGAATCGAGTGTCTCCAATCGAAAGGAAGAGAAGCACACAAACCAAGGCTGTCCGGTGCTCCCCTGCTCTCTGCTGGGGTGAGTGGGGCGCTCCCCTCCTCCCATCACGTTGCTTTCCGTGCCCCTCACGTGCCTCCTCACCAAAGTTTTTTTGGCTATGGGCCTGGCTATGAACATCTAAATAAACTTTAACACATTGCATTCATTAATATCTTATGTTTTCTTTTCATACGTTCTTTGAAATAATCTTCCTAAACACTACACATCACATTGGGGAATTTTTTTAAACAAAAACTTATATGCACAGTTCACACATAATAACAACCAGAACTTAATTAGAAAGAACATAGATGTGTAGATGCCAGCAGTTCAAAACTTTCAAAAGATGAATCCTGTGTTGGCGTTGTTATCGGTGTTGTTGGACGTGCCTCCAGTATGGCGCATTTCGAATGTCTTCATCAAAAACCAAATTAAGAAAATCTTTGAGGTGACAGATAACAATATTGTGGTCACTACTGAAATAAATCCCACAGGGGACAGCCTGTTAAATATGTGCTCACACACCAGGCCTGTGTCGCAAGATTTTGTGGCTTGTGGGGCAATTTTTTTGGGGGGTGGGGCTGAAGTTCTCAGTGCAGAAAGAAAAGCCAGAATTCTGAGGATTATGACTCAGCTACTGTGGAATCACGCCTTTAAAAATCAAAGCATAGAAGCTTCTGCAAATCTTCTGAGTCTTCTCAAGCTGTCTATTCTACATAGGTGTTCTTATGCGAGCAATCACCCTTAGCCTATTAACCATTTAGCCGATAGAAAGCTCTTACAGACTCCATCTCAGTGAGCTGTTACACAAGCTAGCAATTAAAACTACAAAGTACTACACAGTTCAAACCTAACTTTAAATGAAAGGCGACTAATCAAGATTTTGGTTAAGACCACAGGGTGAGTAGGTGTGCAGCTGGAATATCCATTGTGCTTCCTGTTTTTTTAAATAAAACTTTGCATCAACCCGATTATAGATTACCCAAAACCTTAAGTCTTCTGGTGAATGTTCCTTTATTAAAAAATGCTCCAGAACAGATCTTTTATGATAATTGAGCAGTCCTTGCTTAGGTTATGAAGGGCCCTGGTAAAAACTTTGTTGAATGACACTACATATTGGAGAAGACCCAACAGAACCCATTCTAAGATTGCTTAGAATAACAAGAACACGGGATTCGTTGGGAACCAGTGTTTCCTCTTTTGCAGGGCTTTTTTTTGTAGAAAAAGCCCAGCAGGAACTCATTAGCATAATAGGCCACACCCAACAGCTGAAACGCATTAGCATATTAGGCCACACCCTGACACCACAGCTCATTAGCATATTAGGCCGCAGCCCCGTGTTGCCAGAAGTGTGGTCATCCAGCCATACCCACCTTTTGCTTCTTATTCTGTTTACCTTGTTTGTTGTCAAAACCCAGGGCCTTTTTTTGTAGCAGGGACTCCTTTGCATGTTAGGCCACACGCCCCTAATGTAGCCAATCCTAATGAGTTTCTGCTGTTGGGTGTGGCCTATTATGCTAATAAGTTCCTGCTGGGTGTGGCTAACTCAGGAGCCAGCCGGAACTCCGTTCCTGTGCGTTCCTGCCCAAAATAGCCCTGCTCTTTTGAAAGTTTTGAAGTGTTGGCATCAATACACCTATGTGCTTTGTAATTAAGTTCTAGTTGTTATTACATGTGAACGGCGCCTTTAAATTTTTGTAAAAAATTCCCCAATATGATTTGTAGACTTCGGGAAGATTATTTCAAAGAATGTATGATAAAGAAAACGTAAGATATAAATGAACGCAATGTGTTGTGAATTTTATTTAAACATATGTAGCAGTATTATTTACATTCGGTGTTCGTATACAGAGCATGGAATGAAGAGGTCATTGTGCTTCTCTGGTAGACTCAAATGCGCTACATGGCTGCAGTTCTCCTGACGTTCACAATCCTGGAGTTCCTCATCACCATCATCACTGCTGCCTTTGGATGTGCCGGTTTATGTCGGAATTCCTACAGTGAAACGGTAGTTGCCTGGATGGGGATCGGGCGTAGCCAGAAGATTTTGGTTGGGGGGTTGGGAAACCTGGGGTGGGTGGGTGGGGGGAGATTGGGCAGGGGAGCGGGGGGGAAGATCCCATCAGCAGGCAGGCGAAGATGAGAAGGGTCTTTCCTTACCTGCCAGCCGCACTTGTTCACCTCGGCCACTACAGGAGAGGAAGAGCCAGCGGTACGGGGCAATTAATATGCAGGGATGATGCGCTCTGTGCTACACACCCACTACTGCAGCAGAGAGTGCATACTCACCAAGTCTTAATCACACCAGCCAGTCAGCTCTCCTCCTGTAGTGGCTGAGGCAAACGAGTGCGACCAGCAGGTAAGGGCAGGGGCAGGGCTTGTTGTGGGTCGTGGGCCACGAGTGAGGGGGCACTGCCCCTAAATGCCCCGTTGTGGCTACGGGCCTGACAGGAGTGGGTGTTTGGGAAGGAAGATTGTTCTGTCACAGGGGACATGGTGATCCAAAGAGTATTCTACTTAGAGGTGGGATCTGAATCCAGCATGACCCTACCCAAGGACCCATTGTGGAGCAAAGCAGGCATGTAGCCAGTTATCTTGACCTGCCAATCAGAAGCCCAGCTGGGCAAGAGCCCCACCTGGCTCTGCCCACTTTCTAAAATACTTGGTGAGTACCAAGAAAGGTGTTGGGGGACAAAGTCACCATCTTGGGGACCCCTTCTCTAGATAGTGTCATAGCAAGGTCTGAAGAGCTGAGCGGCTATAAACCTGGCCTCATCTGTTGTGTTGAGGGGAGCCTCTCTTCTTTCTTGCAGACTGTAGTGATTTTTCAGAACACAGCCCGGGGGACCCCGCCTGCTGTCCTGACGCCAGTCAAGGAGGACGAGGCGCCGTGAATGTCCATGGCCTCCTTCATCCAGAATCACAACCACTTTGTACTCCTCTTTGAAAAAGG
>NW_015168122.1:238727-239777 GCF_001447785.1 Gekko japonicus
TTGCTGTTTATTTTGGTTTCCAGTTTATATTCCCTTTCTTTTCTTTCTTCCTCTGCTCCTCTGACCTCCAGATACTGAGCAGTACCAACCATCTAGGAATAAAAGGAAGCAATCAAGCCAGAGAGGACAGACTATATACCGTATTAGAGAAGATGTCTTCTTGTCACAGGCTACTTGAACTCTTTTGGCAAGGAATTTAGCTAAGAAAAGAATATTTGCTCGCCTAGAAACTATTACAAATTCATTAACTGAAATATCTAGGGGAAGCTCCTTTTGCTGGCACGTAAGTGGCCTGATCCATTTCTCTCTAGCCTCCTTATACTGCAGACATTTAAATAGAACATGCTTCAGAGTTTCTTTGGTCCCTAAGACACAACTGCATTATGTATCGAAAATGGTATACCTAACAGTAGATGGTAACGCATTCCATCTTGCAGAGATTGCAGACAGTAGCACATTTCATCTTGTGAGCATAATTGCTCAGCTGTGTCTTGGAACTGCGAAGTTAGAAAAGTATTCTGGGATAGTGAAGGGTGGTGGGATTCCCATATGGAGAGTAGAGAAAATGTGGCCCTTTACATTTCTGTTACATTGGTACATTACATCAAGCTCACCATCTGTAAGGGTAGTTACGTTCCTGGCTGCCACTGGAAATCCTACTCTCTCTCACTATGGGGATTACAGGGCTGGGAAGGGAAGTGTTGCTCATTAACCAGTTTGCATTAAAGTTTGCTGGAGGCAGAAAAGCTGTAGATACATGAGAGACAATAAGATCATCTGTAAGTGTAGTTACATTCCTGGCTGCCACTGGAAATCCTACTCTCCCTCAATATGGGGATTACAGGGTTGTGGGGGGGAAGTGTTGCTCATTAACCAGTTTGCATTAAAGTTTGCTGGAGGCAGAAAAAAAATTAGACAAAGAGCTCATACGGGAAAGAAAAGGGGGGAAGAAACCACGGCATCAGGGTAGGTACTCCGAAGGTTGAGGGTAACAAACTTAAAAGTATAACAAAGTATTTATTACACAGTGTAACAATTAAAAAATAAGAC
>NW_015168122.1:240978-247680 GCF_001447785.1 Gekko japonicus
TCATAGCGCGTCAGCTCGAGTCCGGCAGGGCTGCCGTTTGGCCTCCCTGCAACAGCCCTGCGGGTTAGTCTCAGCCTCGCCAGTGTTCCCCCCCCAACCGAGACAGTTCGTAGAGCGTTCCCTGCGCGCGCGCGCGCAGTGGACACTCTTTTACTTTTGGGGGGATTTTAATATCCCCCCGATAGTTTTTTTAAGTTTTCAGATTTTTGTGCACACCTGGGGACCGCCCCACGTGTGCACAGAAATCTCCCTCCCCCCCAGGTGCCCCCGATGTGCGGAAATAAGTATCCGCACACCAGGGGGCAACTTGGCTATTAGATATATAGATTAGGAGGTAGGGATCATAGACAGAATGCCAAACAAGACAGAAAAGTCCTCATCCGCTGATGGAAGACGGCAAGAGAAGGGGAGAGATGAACCTCCATTTGGACAGAGATAGCTATGAGAGAGAGATTCATCAGATCGTACTGGGGGTGGAATGGGTATGTACCTTTTTTGCACTTATGGCGATCCCTGTAGAGTTCTCAAGACACCAAAGGCACCAGACCTTCGGAGGTGGGTTGCCATGGCCTACCTCTGAGTAGACACTCTGGACTTCCTTGGTGGTCTCCCATCCAAATACTGACCAGGGCCGACCTTCCTTAGCTTCCCACCCTGTAGAGTTCTCAAGACACCAAAGGCACCAGACCTTCGGAGGTGGGTTGCCATGGCCTACCTCTGAGTAGACACTCTGGACTTCCTTGGTGGTCTCCCATCCAAATACTGACCAGGGCCGACCTTCCTTAGCTTCCCATAACTAACCAGCGAGATAGGAGTAGTGTGAGCTATTCAGGCCAGGGCAATCTGTGCCTAAACCCTGAGAAACGAGTCTCTTCTGCCTCCACCAGCAGCAACGATTCTGCAATATTTTGGATGCTATCGTTGCAATGGCATTCCCCCCCCCCTTAGCCCAGGGCCAACACGGCTCCCTGCAATGCTCTTTGAAAAGCAATGGCAGCAGCAACAAAAAATGCTAAACTGCATTGAACCTTCCTGTAATGTATCCATCAACGACCGCGTGCGCGGCTAGGTTGCCACGTGGTCATGCGAAGCGGCCAAGCTTCGCTCTCAGGAACAATGGGCCAAGCGGATCCTAGCCCGCACCAACAGGAGGGCTAGGCTCCCGGCCAAGAGCCCATGGAACTCTCGGCCACTATAATGACCAATCACTTGTGTGTGGGTGTGTTTTGGGTGTGGGATTGTTGCACATATAAACCTGCCTGCAAGCCGGTTCTAGTTGTCTTGTTCCGAACTAAATAAAAGTATGAGAGCTGAAATCGCTAGTAAGTATCAGTACTTTTCACTTCCCTTTCAAATCTGTTCCCCCTTCTCTGCCCCCTCCCCAGCTCGGGGCGTCTTCAGCGCGCATGGAGTCTCGCGGCACCTTAAACTCCCAACGTTCTTCCCGCCAGAGCTTCCCTCCCCGGGGCTTTCGACACGTGATGTCCTGTTTACCCAAACAAACGTGCGCTGCAACCGTGGAAACCGAATCCATTCCAGGATCTGCCAGCTCCCGGTAGGGAAATACCTGGAGACTTTGGAGGTGGAGCCAGGAGAGGGCGGGGTTTGGGGCGGGGAGGAGCTTCGGCGCCGGAGAATGCCCTGGAGTCCACTCTCCACTCCAAAGCAGCCGTTTTCTCCAGGGGAACTGATAGCTATTCCCTGGAGATAGTTTGCAATAGCAGGAGATCTCCAGGTCCCACCTGGAGGTTGGCAGCCTGAAGCGGTAGCATAAGCCTGCCTCTCCCTCCCTATTTGCCCAGTCGGGGGAAATTGAGGTGCCCTCTAGTGCTTTCAAGACTGACCCCCTGTTTTAGATGGGGGGGAGATTAATAAATTCCTTCTCCCCGCCCCTGTCCAGATGGGCCCCACTTTGGGATGCAATCTTGGCAGGTCCCCCGACTCCCCGGAGCACATCCCAGGACGGAGAGGGGAGACAATGCAGCAAGAATGCTGCAGCCAGGCTGCTGATGGGTCTCTCTAGACGGGATCACATCCGGCCTGTGCTGAAAGCGCTGCACTGGCTGCCAATGGCGTACCGGATTCGCTTGAAAGTGCTGGTTCTTACCTTTAAAGCCCTATATGACCAGGGTCCGGCCTACCTAAGGGACCGCCTTTCCCCGCATGTTCCCCCAAGGGCACTATGGTTGGGGAGTCAAAATCTCCTGGAAATTCCAGGCCCCAGGAACATCAAATTTGCTGTCACCAGGGCCAGGGTGTTTTCGGTGGCGGCTCCTACCTGGTGGAACAAGCTCCCAGAAGAGATTCGGGCCCTGTGAGACCTTGTGCAGTTCCGCAGGGAATGTAAAACGGAGCTCTTCCGCCAGGCTTTTGAGTAGGAGCCGCCGCCGCCACTATTCCATCACCGCTTTTCCCATCACCGCACTTTACCACCGCTTCGGCAGCTATCATTGGGGAGCGAGACGTTCCTGGTTGAAGATGGGATGACAGTGCTGCTGGGACGTATGCTGCTTGTCTGGTATTAATAACTTCAGAACCCCATCTTGTAATTTATGATATATGTGACCTTTGGAGCACCGATATTTTAGTGAATCGTATTGTACTGTATTGTTTTATATTGTTTTTATTGTTTTAACCTTGGCATTTATGCCTCATTGTAAGCCGCCCTGAGAGCTTTGGGGAGGGCGGGATATAAATCCAAAAATTAAAAAAATAAAGACGGGGGGAATCGGGCGAAGCTGCAGGACATTGCTGCAGCATAGCAAATAGTGTGAAATCCACGCATACAATTGGGGAAAAGGGAAGAACGAGGGCTGAGCAGCGGTTTCTTGGGAAACCAGTCTTTCCGTCAGGGCCAGCGGGAGTGCTCAGTGGGTACCAGAACCAATGGTTCCAGATGATGTAGCTCTGGAACCGAATGAGGCTCCACCTCTGGAACCAGCTGCCACTATGGAACCCCTAACAGGGGATGAAATGCCAGTAGATGAGTCAGAGGACTTAAGGTTTGACTCAGCGCAATTGCAGAGGATGGCTAAGGGATTGGACTTCGAGGTTATGCCTACAAATGCAAAGCCTAAGAATAAAACCTTAGGGAAAATACGGAGGGCAGCTTCAGCTGGTGTGGCAATCCCAGTTGTGGATGATTTCCTAGATGAGGTAAAGGAGGTAAAGGAGATGTGGAGGAAACCTGCATCCTGCTACATCCAGGAAGCTGGAATATATGTACAGAGTTAGGCAGGATAACTGCCAATTTCTTTTTACGCACCCGACACCCTCTTCACTGGTAGTGGACGAGATGCAGGGGAAATATAGGGCTGGAACTATCACGACCCCTTCTGATAGGGCAAGAAAATTGAAGCAGTTAGTAAAAAATTGTATGCTTCTATGACTTTGTCTTTCAAAATTGCCAACTACCAAGCAGTGATGTCTGCATATTCAATCTTCCTGGAAGAGAAGCTGTCTGTATTTGTGGATCATTTGCCACCGGATCTGCACTCCCTAGCCAACATGATTTTGTCGGAGCTGATAAAACTATCCAAACAACAACTCGGCACCAGTGAGCACTCGGCAGACACTGCAGGGAGGGCAGTCGCTTCGGCTGTTGTTCTCAGATGTCATGCATGGATGCGGAACCCAGCCCTTCCCCGGGAAACTCGGAACGGAGTAGAAGCCCTGCCGTTGGAGGGAGAGTCCCTGTTTTCGGAGTTGACTGACAACTTCCTGCAACAAAAGAAGAAACTAAAGCAAACAGCTAGATCGTTTGGGATCACTTCGACCCCGTTGTAATCCCCTCCTTACCGACAGCGGTTTATTTATTTATTTATTTTATTTTTAGATATCCCGCCCTCCCAATGGCTCAGGGCGGCTAACATGCGGTTCCAGTCTCGGTTCTATTCTTCTGGCAACTATCAGCCTCAGCAGTATTTTCAACACTACGACAAGTATCTGCCGCACTGAGGTTTTGCCCCGCAACAGCAGCTTCCACCTCAAAGAAATACAGGTGGCAGGGCTAAGGGGGCTAATCCTAGTCAGCGCCCCCCCAGGGATGCGGGTCGGCAGGGTAAATCTAGCTTCTGACTCCCTTCTGACCCACCCAACCTTGGTTTGGGGAGGGGCTTTCCCTGTTCCTTACGGAACGGGAGGCTGTGACCAATGATAAGTGGGTCCTGTCAATTGTTGAAATGGGCTATAGATTAGAGTTCCAAGCCTTGCCTCCCCTGCATTTGCTGCCGGGGGAAGCACACTCTCATTATTATGGTTCGGATTCTGCTTGTACACAATTGTCTTCTGATTTTAAAATGTTAATGGATAAAGGGGTTGTGTTTTCATTTGGAATTGCCTTTTTCAGGTCCCGCGTTTTATTCTCGTTTCTTTTCAATAAACAAGAGAGACGGGGGCTCCCATCCAATTCTTGATCTAAGGGATCTGAATGTTTTCTTAAAGGTTAAAAAATTTCGGATGTTATCGCTCCAGATGGTTGTTCACTTTTTGGAGGTGGTCATGTGGTTTGCTGTACTTGAGCTGCAAGATGCCTACTTCCACATCCGTATACATGACAGCCACACCAAATACTTACGCTTCCACGTTCAAAGGGAGATGTATGAGTTCCAAGTGCTTCCATTTGGACTCAGTACGGCTCCACGGGTATTCACCAAATGCATGTCTGTGGTGGTAGCATCCTTGAGATCACAGGGGTGTTCTATTTTCCTTATTTAGATGACTGGTTATTCACAGCTCAGACCGCAGAAGGCTTGAAACCTCAGTTGACTTTAGCAACGTCAGGCTGCCGCAAACTAGGTTTAAATATTAACTGGAAAAAATCCTGTTTACAGCCCCAATGGGTGATGCCTTTTATTGGTGCTGTCTTAAATTCAGACACTGGGAGAATGTATCTACCACAAGACCGTGTTGTTTGCTTACAGAGCATGGTGTCTGCATGTATTACAAAACGTTTTCAGCAGGCATCTGTCACACAGCGGCTTCTAGGTCTTATGGCCGCAACAGTGTATGTGGTGCCATTTGCCCGACTTCATATTGGTTTGTGAGGGTGTTTAATCCATGGGCACACCCTAGTTCAAGGTGTTTTTCTATCCCTAGGTCTGTTCTACGATAGCTGCAATGGTGGTTACAAGATGCAAATGTTTCCACAGGGGTTCCATTTGGGGTTAGGTCTCCAGAGGTAGTTGTCACGACGGATGGTTCCACTTCAGGTTGGGGAGCTTATTGTGGGCTTGAACGGGCATATGGGTTCTGGTCGCTACTGGAACGCAAACTGCGTATCAATATTCTGGAGATGAGAGCTATACGTTACGCCCTTAACTATTTTTCAGACATATTACATTGCACCAGACAGACAATACCACAGCAATGTATTATGTGAACAAGCAGGGGGCACGGTGTCCCTCTCCCTGTGCAGGGAGGTGGAGGCCATCTGGAAGTGGGCCACAAACCACAAGGTGGCTCTTCAAGCGATCCACATCACAGGCCAAAGCAATGTGCTGGCAGACCAGTTGAGCAGAATAGCGGACTCCAAGTACAAATGGTCCCTGCCTCACGACACTCTGTATACAGTTTTCAAAACGTGGGGGGTTCCGACTGTAGATCTGTTTCCAACCAGTCTCAACGGCAAAATGCCGCTCTTTTGTTCCAGGGCGGGATCAGACCCCCGCAGCTTGGGGGATGCTTTTCAACTCAATTGGTCAGCCTGTTTTCTGTATGTCTTCCCTCCCCTGCCCCTAATCGGGAGGGTAGTATCAAAACTGATGGCAGACAATGCTCACTGCATTCTCATCACACCATTTTGGCCAAGACAAACATGATTTCACATTCTGTTGTATTGCTCCCAGGGTCAATACATACACCTTGAACTGCCCTGGGCCTGGCTGCCTCAAGGACTGGGGGTCCCTCTAGATCCAGAATCGCTGCAGTTGACAGCTTGGCTTCTGTTACTGATTACAGCAGGTACTCTGAGTCAGTCTTAAGTGTACTTCTGAATGCTAAAAAACCTTCCACAAGGGCATCCTATGCAGCCAGGGCCTATTTCTCCCGATGGGCTAGACAGAAGGACATGAATCCCAGCACTTGAGCCCTGCATTTTGTGTTGGACTTCCTGTTATCGCTAAAGCATAAGGGTTTATCAAATTCATCAGTTAAAGTTTATTTGTCAGCAATTTCAGCTTACCATGTTCTCTTAGAGGTACATCACTTTTCTCTCTCGTGGTGTCACGCTGATTTTTGAAGGGTCTGGTTAATCTGTACCCTCCGATACCTGCAGTGGTTCCACAATGGTCCTTATCTTTAGTTTTAAAGCAGTTGTCGGGACCTCTTTTTGAACCTATGTCAACCTGCCTGGTTCCCTATCTGTCATGGAAAACAGCGTTTTTGGTTGCTGTTACGTCTGCAAGAAGGGTTAGTGAGCTGGCAGCTCTTCGAGCGGATGCTCCTTTCATTCAGTTTTTCCCAAACAGGGTGGTGCTTAGACCCAGTGTGCATTTCCTCCCCAAGGTTGTCTCAAAGTCTCATCTAGCCCAAGAGGTCTCACTCCCAGTTTTTTACCCAAATCCTACATCAGAGTCTGAGACAGCCCTGCACAATTTAGATGTGCGAAGGGCACTTTTATACTACATTTGTAGAACAAGATCGTTCAGGGTTACTTTGAGATTATTTTTATGTTATGCTGACCACTCTAGGGGGAGGTCAGCT
>NW_015168122.1:247873-249476 GCF_001447785.1 Gekko japonicus
TCATCTCTCCGCTGATGGCAGTCAGCTTTCAAAGCTCCCATATGGGACTGCACAGGGCAATGCCGATGAAAACAGGGTTTACTTACCAGTAACTGTTGTTCATCCAGTTGTCCTGTGTAGGCACACATCCTTCCCTCCTGCCCCGCATGAGCCATTAAAGCAAAAGGGGGGGGGGACCCAACGACAACTACACATCACGTGAGAGTGTATCTCTCTTTATATTTAACGGTATACAGGGCTATTTTTGGGCAGGAACGCACAGGAACGGAGTTCCGGCTGGCTCCTGAGTTGGCCACGCCCAGCAGGAACTCATTAGCATAACAGGCCACACCCAACAGCAGAAACTCATTAGGATTGGCTACATTAGGGGTGTGTGGCCTAACATGCAAAGGAGTTCCTGCTACAAAAAAAGTCCTGGGTTTTGACAACAAACAAGGTAAACAGAATAAGAAGCAAAAGGTTGGTGTGGCTGGATGACCACACTTCTGGTAACATGGGGGGTGCGGCCTAATATGCTAATGAATGGTGCTGTCAGGGGTGTGGCCCAATATGCTAATGAGTTCCTGCTATTGGGTGTGGCCTATTATGCTAATGAGTTCCTGCTGGAATTTTTCTACAAAAAAAGCCCTGACAGTATATAAGGCTCGTGGCGGCTGTGGGGGAACTGAGGGTGTGTGTGTGGAGCTTTCCCCTTTATAGCGCCTCATTGGAGGGAAGCGCTGTCATTTGCGCACAGGGGAAGCTCCTCCCACTAGTTGTCAAGCTAGGAAAAATCTTTTGTGGCAGGCCTGCGCATGCACAGATCCCATGGGTGCCTGCACAGGACAACTGGATGAACAACAGTTACTGGTAAGTTAACCCTGTTTTTTTGCAGTGAAGGGAGGTGGGGAGGCCTGGAGGCCGGGCTCCCTCAAGAGCCACGTTTGTAGTTCATGCAACGGGCTATCATCTTGCCTATGAGCTTTCTGTCTTTTCCAGGGAGATGCCCTTGATCCGATGGGAGGCCCCTGCAGGCTGGTGGCCGCCAGATGTGCCCTGCTGCCCCTTCTCACCATTGCATACAGGAGGAAAACACCACGCTGCAACGATTAGCACCAAAGCGCTGAATACATCTAATCAACGTCAACCATCTTTGGGGGGGGACGACCCTATTCGTTTATAAGGAAATCATTTTTAATGCAATAAATCCATCCGTTTCTACACACATCAATGTGCAGTACATTCCAGGCAGGGTGAATTATATGACAATATTCCAAAAAGTGTAAGACATCATAAGAAGAGTTCAACAGGTCATCCAATCCAATAGAAGGGTTCATCAAATCACACCAGGATCCCTGGGAATCTTTAGTGAGACTAGCAGCAATAGGTTACAGTGCCTAAGCCCTATATCCTGCAAGCTTCTTTAAATGCCAAGACAGAAGGTGGCAAGGCAACCGGCCAGAAATACCTTTTCAGTTGATGCTTAGTGTCTTAAAGCTGGGCACCCCTACACAGCTCCAGAGTGAAATTAACCAGAACATTACAGCGATGGTACAGCCCCAAAGGAAAAGCCCCCCCCCCCCCCCCCCCTCGCTTTCTTCTTCTTCCGACCGCCCACTTTTTT
>NW_015168122.1:249576-252195 GCF_001447785.1 Gekko japonicus
CTCCCTCCCTTCTGGGGGGGGGGGGGTTGGGGGGGGAGCCTATGAGTCCGACATTGCAGGCAACAGTGGGGGCACCATACCTGAAAATCGAAAGGGCCCATCTCGCCTCAGAGATGCATTCTGGGCGATGTAGTCGCTGAAGCCTTCGGCCTGTGCCTGGATTCCGGGACAGTGGAGAGGACGAAAACTACAATTCCCAGATGCCTGTGCTAACAGCGTGCCTGTGTATGTCCCTCCTAGAGAGGCTATCGTTTTAGATTAGATTTTATAAACCTTTATTGGGTCGTCTTTTATCATCCCCCCCCCCCAAAAAAAAATACTAAATACTTCAAGAGCTGGCAGCAGCTCAAAGCAATGGCGCCACATCCTTCCCCCTTCCTGCAGTGTCTCAATGTTTCTTTTTAAAACCTGATTTTTAAATTCACTGGCAAGTTTCGTGCCCAATCACGTTGACGTCTATCAACTTTAATTGGTCAAACAGCTGAAAAGGGTGGAATTGCAACCCAGTTCTCTAATAGGCAGCATGTTTTAGAAAATTCCAAGTTTGGAGAATCTAGGTTTGGTTTTAATCATTTGTTTGGCATTTGTGGTCCATTTGTCCCACTGAACGATGTAGAGGTACGGATTCATTTATGGTCACCTTGTCTCACTGTGTGTATAGGAAATGTTTATATTCTGCTTGACTCACTGAGATTTGTAAAATCAAACAGGTGGAACGAAGAAGGTGTGATGCAGACTTGATTCAAGTGTATGATGCCAAACAGATTTCAAGACACACAAAGGGCTCCTAGATTACAACTATCCTGCGAAGTGAGGCTGAGAATGCCTGTAGGGACTTGACCCTGGGTCTCTTAGGTCCAGCAGTATAGTTATACACTTGCTGAGTAGAAGAACAGCTATTACTAAGAAGAGAAGAGGAGATTAATTTATACCTCGCCCTTTACTCGGAGTCTCAGAGAGGCTTACAAACTCCTTTCCCTCCCCCTGCCCACAACAGACACCCTGTGAGGTAGGTGGGGCTGAGAGAGCTCTTTGAGAACTGCCCTTTCAAGGACAGCTCTTGCCAGAACTATGGCTTGCCCAAGGTCATCCAGCAGCTGCAAGTGGAGGACAGGGAATCAGACGCGGTTCTCCCAGATTAGAGTCCGTGCTCCTAACCACTTCACCAAACCACTACCCCCAAAGTATCACAGAGCAGCACATTCATGCGACTTGCAGTCTACTCCACTGAAACGAGCATCTGTTCCTCAAATGGAGGGAAACAAATGCCCCTAATTCATCTCACACATCTTTATGGTTTCCTAATAATTTAAGTTACTTATTTGCCTGCAAAACTCTCCGATATTACAAAACTAGCCAAGGCCTCTGCTGTGTGAACCCCTAGGCAGAGAAGGTACAGCGAATGCGCTTTTATCAGCACCATTTTTAAAGCCACAATCGGGACAATTGTGAGGAGGCCTCTTTGGACCCATAATGACACAGCAGACACATTTATTCTTTTAATGTAGTTTATGTCTTTTAAATGTAGTTTATTCTTCTTAGAATGACTTGGAAATCTTATCTGTGGCTGGCCTGTGCACCCACGCAATGTGTGCCTGCACAGAAGACGTGATGACGGATCCTGAAGGCACTGCAGAACTGACTTGCTGCTTCAGCCATGGCTCTGCTCATCTGCTCTGACTGTCCGGGATCCGTATCCTGTTCAGCCTCACACAACTGAAGGCCTAGCCTCTTCACGGGTTCTTGACACTTCCTCCCTCTCCTCAATAGGAGAAATTCCGAAAGCACTGCAGAACTGCCTTGCTGCTTCAGCCATGATTCTGTTCATCTGCTCTGACTCTCTGGGATCCGTATCATGTTCAGCCCCACACAATTGTAGGCGTAGTACCCTCACAGAGTCTTGGCACCTCCTTCCTCTCCTCAATAGGAGCCGCAGTATCAAGGAGCCAACGTCCTGTGCTCTTCAAGGGCCAGATACAACCTCCTGTGCTCTTCAAGGGCCAAATAATAACTCTGCCGCCTTGACACTCTGCCACCTCAGTAATGACTTATTTCTGGTTCTTGGAAGCTGCTTTTCAAAATGGTTTTTCTAAAAAAAAAAAAATATTTTCCCCAATACAAATAAGTTTTAAAAGAGCATTCATAATATCAGGTGTTGAATAGTCAGGTACTGTGCCATGGCAACAAAAGGGATCGTGCAGATGTGCTGATGACACTGAGCTGAACGCAGCACAAAGGGAAAGTGCTTACCTCGCCGGCTCCAGCAGAAGACTTCTCTAGCAAAGGGCCACTGCCTGGCGCAGCTACCATGGAGTTCCCGCTCCCAGGGGAGGGGGGGAGGAGGCAGGGGAGGGGTCAGCCACAGGCCTCCCATTCCACGGGTTCCTCTTGGGAAAGGATGGAATGGGAGGTCTGTAGCTGGCATGTCCCTGGTTCCCTTTCCTTCACCACCCCCAATCACTCCCTGTTCCATTCCCTCCACTACCCCAGCTATTCCTTGGGGCACTGGAGGGAGTGGAATAGGGAATGTGGAGGGAAGGGGAGCAGGGACAGCAGGGACAGGGGTGGATGAGTGAGTGGGTGAGTGGGGGCGGAGGAGGGCAAGGAAGGGAGGATGGT
>NW_015168122.1:252590-256274 GCF_001447785.1 Gekko japonicus
TGAGCCCATCGGTGGGCCTCTCCCTTCGCAGCCTCTGCTGTGAGACTCCAACTGCCAAGGCTCGAGCCTTTTTATACACCTCTGTCTCCCTGGGGCTTTGTGATGCTGGCCTTGTGACATCAGCATCTGGCGGACAGGGACCAATCTCTGGGCAGCATGGCCGATGAAGTGGGGGGTGGGGAGGAGGACAGGGATCAGCCACTGGACCTCAGGTTGTTCAGACAAAGAGCAAATGGACATCTTGCGTCCCTCTAGAATGGAAGTGGTTTGAGGATCAGACAAGCAGTGGCTGGTTACGGCTACTTTCTTTTGCACTGAGGCAAGGAATCTTTTCCTAGCAGAGGGATGTGAAATGTTTCTCACCCTGTTGAGCTCCAGAAGATCAGGATCTGTAATTTAAAAATGAAATACCAACTCTCCCCTTTTTTTAAAGTTCTTTTTTAAACTTTGCATTACAATTGTTTTACATGGCCTGTTCATTGAGCTATAGAGAAAAGTGGTCTAGAAACACCTGTAAAAATAAGATTGATGAAATGAAGATTGTTCTGGAAAATCCCTCCTAAGCCAAACTGCCTTCTAAATACCCTTCTCCCCAGCTACAGACAGGACAGGGAAGGATTCCACCCTCTTTTCTCCCTGTCCCTTGAGGGGAAACTGGATTCGAAAGGCTGAGTAGAGCAGTGAAGTGAGGAAATAGCAAAACTCAAGCGTCAGGCAGCTTAACCGTCCGCAACCAAAGGACAGAGAGGGGCAGTTGGGTTTGGTAGAGGAAAAGGATAGGAGGTTTCCAGGACCAGGCGGGGAGTCCGGTAGAAACCATAGAGATTGATTTTGACAAGCAAAGTCTGGGTGCTGTTCCCAGATAAAAACAGTGAACTTGCTCAAGCGGTCTCGTTACTGTTCTTGAAGGCAGTGCGGCCAAAAAGACTCACTTTTAAGTATCCCAGCTCTGGCCTCCCACTCCATCAGCTCCTCTTGGGGACCAACGGAAGGGGCAACAGAGTTCCTCAGACAGTCGAGAGAAAGGAATAAGGAATGGTGGGGGTGGCTGGAGGGAGGGGAATTTGGGACCTTAAAAGTGGTTAAAGGGAAGGGGAACAGGTACAGGGGGCGGGGTGGAGGGTAAGGATTTGGGGGCTTTGGTGCTTGTGGAAGGAGGAGAAGAATTTGCCATTCCCTCATATATCAGGTTCCTAGCCTGATACCCGTGCTTCGCTACGGTATTTAAGTTCCATAAATCCAGTTATAATACTGATGTGAAGTCTGAAATGCAACGTTTGTTGTAGGAATTCTAATGGAGAAGACTGCAGTGTAAAAAATGAAGTGAGACACACCTGCTGTTTTTCCTCTCTACTGAAGGACCTCTCTGTAGACCACACTGTTTTGCTCATATGGAGACTGTGTTGTTCTGAGCGCCTCAGAGTGATTTTGCTGGTACTTGGCCAGCGCAGCTCAGTGTACCTCAGAGGTACTCTGTGCAAATCTCTTTGCCACATTCCTAAATTGTCTTCTCCTTGTGGCCTTGGTGTATCCGGCTCAACGTCTGTCAGGTGTAGGAGGTGGGGGGAACATGTTTGAAGTCATCGGAGAGGCTTTATTCAGCCACCTCTCTTTATATCCTCCAGGCCCCCAGTGGGGGTCAGTCACCAGAGGTCACCATGACTTCCAGGTGCACACACACATGCACGGAAATGCACATATGAAAAATACAAAAAAGAAAGAAAGAAAGAAGTGAACAACCAGAAAGGCAAATCAGAAGATGCTCTTTGCTACAAAATAAGTAAGGCCTTGATATATTTCTCCTCCACAGTGATTGTTTCTAATCTACAATTACGGCACCAGGTATTTTCAGAGAAAGGTTTAAAAAAAAAAAAAATTGGCATAATCTCCAACTTTTTACACTGGAGGAATAAATCAATTCCCAACCTTGTCGATTGCATTCCACCCTAAGCTGTTCAAGAGTGCACTTTGTAAAGCAGTCTGCGTGGCTCTGCCCTTGATGTCAGCTCAGAAACATCAGTTGGTACAGACTGCTATAGTTTGGTTACTATCAGGAGTAGGGCAGAGTATGTGTAGTACACACCCATCCTGCAGTCCCTCTGATGGCTACCTGTAAGTTATCAGGTTCAATTCAGGATCCCAGTGAGCACATACAGAGACAGTCGTGGCCTTGGGTCTTCATACATGCTGGGCGACTTCTCCCACTATGCTCTGCAGTGAAAGCTTTGCTCATCTGAGCAGAGCCTTTGGAAGGTACCACCCTACGAATGGGTAAGATCAGCCAGTGCCTGTACGTGTACGTTCTCTGTTGTGGCCCCCAACTCGTGGAATGGCCTGTTCAAGATCATTTGGACGATGTTCTGTCTGAACAGGAAGTCACAGAATGATTCCGGAGCGTGACTCCCATAACGAACATGTAAATAATGGAACATGAGCTATACAGCTTCCAGCCGTATTAACAAAGACAGATCTGGACAGCTGCCAATTACAGGATTGTCTACAAACGTGTGAATGGATAACCTCTGCACCAACTCAGATTTATAGGCGAGCAAACTCCAGAATAATTTAATTCCAAGATGGATGAAAATCATCTAAGAGGCACGCTTACAGGAGGTATTCCTCTTTCTGTCAGACTCGGACCCTTGCCTTTGGAGTTGAGGCACTGGATCTCTGTAATTGCAATCATGGGTTTCTGAATAAGCCCCCCCTCTTCCTCCCTCCCTTACACACACACACACACACACACACACACACACACGATATTTTGCCTCTGCCTTTGAACATTCTTCTTACCCATCATGGCTAATAGCCATGTTATCTGAGGAAGTGTGTGTGCACATGAAAGCTCATACCTTGAATAAAGTTTGGTTGGTCTTAAAGGTACCACTAGACTCAAAATTTGTTCCACTGTTTCAGACTAACACAGTTCCCCACCTGGAGCTATAGCCATTGATATACACCTTCATGCATTTAAAGCCATCTAATCTCCATTTAAAGCCATCTAAGCTTGTTCTTGAAAGAACAAATTCCATAGTATAATTATGCACTGGCTGGCCCCAATGAAGGAAAAGTTCTCTCTGTCTCCCTTTTCCTCACTGTGCATAACTATATACCCCTTTACATATCTCTGCTCCCCTTCTTCTAGCTTTAGGGATTTCCCCCCTCCTGAATTAAATAGCTCCAAACATTTTTAGTGTTTTCTCATAGGAAGAGCACTCTGAACTCCCGGTGGCTTTGATTTCCCTGTTCTGCAGTTTTACTCAATGTACAATCTCTCTTCTTTTCTTTTCAAATGAGACTATCAGAACTGAACACCAGATTCCAAATGTAGCCACACCATGGAGCTACATAAAAGCCTTATCATACCAGGCTGCTTTATTTAAAATCCCTTTCCTAATCCTTGGGATGGAATTTACCCTTTTCACCAGTACTGCACACTGTTTTCATTGACATCCGAGACCCGGAGTTCCCTTTCCCGATTAGTCACCACCAGCTCAGTATTTGTGTAAACTTTGGGGTTTTCTGCTGATCTGTACCATTTAACACGTAATTATTTAAAACTTGTTTACCATTTGGTTTACCATTCTACCAACAATGATTGTTTTCCTTTGGAGGCAGGGGTCCACCAATACCAGACACTGCCCCCTGCTGCCAATCATCTGGCCTGCAGAGGAAGGCCCAGGT